>NW_020328756.1:0-26851 GCF_001858045.2 Oreochromis niloticus
ACTTCTCTTTCAACAGCTGCTGTGTCCACAGTGTTTGCTCTACAGCCATCATTTTACCCTCAAAATGAAGCCATCGTTGTTCTCTTTCCAACAGCGTGTCTTTCAAAGCTCAGAGATGTAAAATTTAAAACTGTGTGGATCCAGTGGAGGATCACATTTTAGTCATTCAGTGATTCAAAGAATATGAACTTTTAATATTCATTCAGATGTTTTTCTGACTCTAAATTTCTTTTTCATTTTCTTAGGTTTTTCTAATTTAATTTAAAAACTTTTCAGCTATTTCACCACTTCTTCTGTTGATCAGCTTTAGCAGTTCTGCACTTTTGTTTTCAGGTAAAATCTGTATTTTCAGCTCATTCAACATTTTTAACTTAAATTCAGCAATTAATTCATTTCAGTGCATACATTCAGATCAAGCATTCACACTGCAGTTTCTTCAGAAAATGCACTTTCTAGTTAGTGTGAAATGCTTGTAAAAGCATTCACAAGTATGTTCTTCTAATCTATTATTATATTATTATATTTTATATATTCCGTACGTTTTTTGTAGTCTATCTCCTTCAAAACCGTTCAACTTAGAAAAACCATTCAAACACCGTTAGATTCCTCTTCTTTTGGACATGACTGCTTCTATTTTTCTCATTTTAACATTTATATTTTTAATTTTATTCAACTTTTTTCAACAAAAATTTCCCATGTATTTCAATGGGGAGACCCTTCAATCCTCATTCAACTTACTCATCAACTGTATCTACTTCAACATAGGTGACATAGAGCCACCATTCAAACTTTAAAACGAAGACAAGACATTCAACTATTCAACTTGTATTTATCTTTTCAATATCTGTTATACTTTTTCTTCAGTTCCAGTTTAAGTTTCATGATGTTTTTTCAGCCGTTTCAAGTTTATAATGGTGTGTATGGGACGGAATGTTGGGGCTAGAGTGAGAAGCTCAACTGCTAGAGTGAGAGGAGCAAAAAAATTAATCTGAAAATATTTTTAAAACTGCTGCTGTGTCCACGGTGTTTGCTCTACAGGTATGATTTTACCCTCAAAACGTAGCCATCGCTGTCCCTTTCATCCAATGTGTTTACTATTGTACTAGGTGTTATGGTTCTTCATAAATGTCACCAAGCACAGCCTCCTCCCTCCAACTCCTCCATAGACTCTAATGTTAAAATGGCTCAGAAGGTGTTTGAAAATCAGAAGAGCATGGTGTTTACACTGTCACCACGTCCATATAATAAACTCCACAGGCATGAAAACTGAGAATTAGGTAGACTGGACATTGCTGCCGCTCACGGTGAAGGAATTTCGTCAATAGGACCTGTATTTCATTGGGACGATTTGTTCGGCCTGACTTTTCTGTCATTTTAAGCAGCAAAAGTGAGGTGCATGTCGTGTGCGTGTGTATGGAGCCCCTGGCTCAGTCACTATAGCAACCAGGCTCACACCTGCCTGCCTAACGAGCTCTCTCTCACTCTGCCAAGATTCATCTGAACACTCTCTTTCAACAGCGCTGTGTCCACAGTTTTGCCCTACAGCCTCATTTACCCTCAAAACGAAGCCATCGTTCTCTCTTTCCAACAGCGTGTCTTTCAAAGCTCAGAGATGTAAACCTTAAAACTGTGTGGATCCAAGTGGAGTGATCATATTTAGTCATTCAGTGATTCAAAGAAATGAACTTTAATATCATCAGATGTTTTCTGACTCTAAATAGTCTTTTCTCATTTAAGTTTTTCTAATTACTTAAAACATTTTACTATTTTCCAACTCTCTCTGTGCTTGTCAGCTTAGCAGTTCAGCACTTTGTTTCATGTGAAATTTCTGTATTTTCATCTCATTCAACATTTTAACTTAAAATCAGCAATTAATCTTTCAGTGCATACATTCAGATTCAAGCATTCACACTGCAGTTTCTTCAGAAAATGCACTTTCTAGTTATATTTATTATATTCCGTACGTTTTTTGTACTGTATCTCCTTCAAAACCGTTCAACTTAGAAAAACCATTCAAACACCGTAGATTCCTCTCTTTGGACATGACTGCTTCTATTTTTCTCATTTTAACATTTAATTTTTAATTTTATTCAACTTTTTCAACAAAAATTTCCCATGTATTCAATGGGGAGACCCTTCAAATCCTCATTCAACTTACTCATTTCAAACTGTATCTACTTCAACATACGTTGACATAGAGCCACCATCAAACTTAAAACGAAGACAAGACATTCACTATTCAACTGTATTATCTTTCAATATCTGTTATACTTTTCTTCAGTTCCAGTTTAAGTTTCATGATGTTTTTTCAGCCGTTTCAGAGTTTATAATGGGTGTATGGGACGGAATGTTGGGGCTAGAGTGAGACAGCTGAACTGCTAGAGTGAGAGGAGCAAAAAAATTAATCTGAAAATCTTTTTAAAACTGCTGCTGTGTCCACGGTGTTGCTCTACAGGTATGATTTTACCCTCAAAACGTACCATCGCTGTCCTCTTTCATCCAATGTGTTACTATTGTACTAGGTGTTATGGTTCTTCATAAATGTCACCAAAGCACAGCCTCCTCCCTCCAACTCCTCCATAGACTCTAATGTTAAAATGGCTCAGAAGTTCGTTTGAAAACCAGAAGTACAGGCTGTCTTTACACTGTCACCACGTCCATATAATAAACTCCACAAGCATGAAAACTGAGAATAGGTAGACTGGACATTGCTGTCGCTCACGGTGAAAGAATTTGTCAATAGGACCTGTACTTTTCATTTGGGAGCGATTTGTTTCGGCCTGAATTTTCTGTTCATTTAAGCAGCAAAAGTGAGGTGCATGTCTGTGTGCATGTGTACTGAGCCATTGGGTGCAGTTACTATAGCAACCAGGCTCACACCTGCTGCCTAACGAGCTCTGTCTCTCACTGTGCCAAGATTCATCTTAAACACTTCTCTTTCAACTGCTGCTGTGTCCACAGTGTTTGGTCTACAGCCATCATTTTACCCTCAAAACGTCGCCATCGTTCTTCTCTTTCCAACACCGTGTCTTTCAAAGCTCAGAGATGTAAACCTTTAAAACTGTGTGGATCCAAATGGAGGGATCATATTTTAGTCATTCAGTGATTCAAAGAATATGAACTTTAATATTCATTCAGATGTTTTCTGACTCTAAATTTTCTTTAGTCATTACCCATCTTTTTCTAATTTACATTTTAAACATTTTCAGCTCTTTTCCAACTTCTGTGTGGACGTCAGCTTTAGCAGTTCAGCACTTTCTTTTCAGGTGAAAATTTCTGTATTTTTCATCTCATTCAACATTTTTAACTTAAATTCAGCAATTAAATCATTTCAATGCATACATTCAGATTCAAGCATTCACACTGCAGTTTCTTCAGAAAATGCACTTTCTAGTTAGTGTGAATGCTGTAAAGCATTCACAGTATAGTTGTTGTAATCTTTATTATTATATTATCTATTCCGTACGTTTTTTGTAGTCCTACTACTTCAAAACCGTTCAACTTAGAAAAACCATTCAAACACCGTTAATTCCTCTTCTTTGGACATGACTGCTTCTATTTTTCTCATTTTAACATTTATATTTTAATTTATTCAACTTTTTTCAACAAAAATTCCCATGTATTTCAATGGGGAGACCCTTCAAATCCTCATTCAACTTACTCATTTTTAAACTCCTACTACTTCCACATACGTTGACATAGATCCACCATTCAAACTTTAAAACGAAGACAAGACATTCAACTATTCAACTTGTATTTATCTTTCAATATCTGTTATACTTTTTCTTCAGTTCCAGTTTAAGTTTCATGATGTTTTTTCAGCCATTTCAGAGTTATAATGGGTGTGTATGGGACGGAATGTTGGAGGTTAGAGTGAGAGCTTCAACTGCCAGAGTGAGAGGAGCGAAAAAATTAATCTTAAAATTTTTTAAAACTGCTGCTGTGTCCGCAGCGTTTGCTCTACCGGTCTGATTTTACCCTCAAAACGTAGCCATCGCTGTCCTCTTTCATCCAATGTGTTTACTATTGTCCTAGGTGTTATGGTTCTTTCATAAATGTCACCAAAGCACAGCCTCCTCCCTCCAACTCCTCCATAGACTCTAATGTTAAAATGGCTCAGAAGGTTCGTTTGAAAATCAGAAGAGCATGGTGTTTTTACACTGTCACCACGTCCATATAATAAACTCCACAGGCATGAAAACTGAGAATTAGGTAGACTAGACATTGCTGCCGCTCACGGTGAAAGAATTTCGTCAATAGGACCTGTACTTTTCATTTGGGAAGGATTTGTTTGGGGCTGACGTTTCTGTTCATTTTAAGCAGCAAAAGTGAGGTGCATGTCTCTGTGCGTGTGTATGGAGCCCCTGGCTCAGTCACTATAGCAACCAGGCTCACACCTGCCTGCCTAACGAGCTCTGTCTCTCACTGTGCCAAGATTCATCTTAAACACTTCTCTTTCAACAGCTGCTGTGTCCACAGTGTTTGCTCTACAGCCATCATTTTACCCTCAAAACGAAGCCATCGTTGTTCTCTTTCCAACAGCGTGTCTTTCAAAGCTTAGAGATGTAAACCTTTAAAACTGTGTGGATCCAAATGGAGGGATCATATTTTAGTCATTCAGTGATTCAAAGAATATGAACTTTTAATATTCATTCAGATGTTTTCTGACTCTAAATAGTCTTTTCTCATTACTCAGGTTTTTCTAATTTACATTTAAAACATTTTCAGCTATTTTCCAACTTCTTCTCTGTGCTTGTCAGCTTTTAGCAGTTCAGCACTTTTGTTTTCAGGTGAAAATTTCTGTATTTTTCATCTCATTCAAATTTTTAACTTAAAATTCAGCAATTAATTCTTTTCAGTGCATATATTCAGATTCAAGCATTCACACTGCAGTTTCTTCAGAAAATGCACTTTCTAGTTATATTTTATTATCTATTCCGTACGTTTTTTGTAGTCCTACTACTTCAAAACCGTTCAACTTAGAAAAACCATTCAAACACCATTAGATTCCTCTTCTTTAGGACATGACTGCTTCTATTTTTCTCATTTTTAACATTTATATTTTTAATTTTATTTAACTTTTTTCAACAAAAATTTCCCATGTATTTCAATGGGGAGACCCTTCAAATCCTCATTCAACTTACTCATTTTTAAACTCCTACTACTTCGACATACATTGACATAGAGCCACCATTCAAACTTTAAATCGAAGACAAGACATTCAACTATTCAACTTGTATTTATCTTTTCAATATCTCTTATACTTTTTCTTCAGTTCCAGTTTAAGTTTCATGATGTTTTTTCACCCGTTTCAGAGTTTATAATGGGTGTGTATGGGACGGAATGTTGGGGCTAGAGTGAGACAGCTCAACTGCTAGAGTGAGAGGAGCGAAAAATTAATCTTAAAATATTTTTTAAAACTGCTGCTGTGTCCGCAGTGTTTGCTCTACAGGTATGATTTTACCCTCAAAACGTAGCCATCGCTGTCCTCTTTCATCCAATGTGTTTACTATTGTACTAGGTGTTATGGTTCTTTCATAAATGTCACCAAAGCACAGCCTCCTCCCTCCAACTCCTCCATAGACTCTAATGTTAAAATGGCTCAGAAGGTTCGTTTGAAAATCAGAAGTACAGGCTGTCTTTACACTGTCACCACGTCCATATAATAAACTCCACAGGCATGAAAACTGAGAATTAGGTAGACTAGACATTGCTGCCACTCACGGTGAAAGAATTTTGTCAATACGACATGTACTTTCATTTGGGAAGGATTTGTTTGGGGCTGACTTTTCTGTTCATTTTAAGCAGCAAAAGTGAGGTGCATGTCTGTGTCCGTGTGTATGGAGCCCCTGGCTCAGTCACTATAGCAACCAGGCTCACACCTGCCTGCCTAACGAGCTCTCTCTCACTCTGCCAAGATTCATCTTGAACACTTCTCTTCAACTGCTGCTGTGTCCACAGTGTTTGCTCTACAGCCATCATTTTACCCTCAAAACGAAGCCATCGTTGTTCTCTTTCCAACACTGTGTCTTTCAAAGCTCAGAGATGTAAGTTTTAAACTGTGTGGATCCAAGTGGAGGATCACATTTTAGTCATTCAGTGATTCAAAGAATATGAACTTTTAATATTCATTCAGATGTTTTCTGACTCTAATTTCTTTTCTCATTACTTAGGTTTTTCTAATTTACATTTAAAACATTTTCAGCTATTTTCCAACTTCTTCTCTGTGCTTGTCAGCTTTTAGCAGTTCAGCACTTTGTTTTCAGGTGAAAATTTCTGTATTTTTCATCTCATTCAACATTTTTAACTTAAAATTCAGCAATTAATTCTTTTCAGTGCATATATTCAGATTCAAGCATTCACACTGCAGTTTCTTCAGAAAATGCACTTTCTAGTTAGTTTTCTTCTTTTATACCCTTTCTTGCCAGCCACGCTGTGGAGTACTTGGACGCGTGTGATGGAGCATTGTCCTGCATGAAAATCATGTTTTTCTTGAAGGATGCAGACTTCTTCCTGTACCACTGCTTGAAGAAGGTGTCTTCCAGAAACTGGCAGTAGGACTGGGAGTTGAGCTTGACTCCATCCTCAACCCGAAAAGGCCCCACAAGCTCATCTTTGATGATACCAGCCCAAACCAGTACTCCACCTCCACCTTGCTGGCGTCTGAGTCGGACTGGAGCTCTCTGCCCTTTACCAATCCAGCCACGGGCCCATCCATCTGGCCCATCAAGACTCACTCTCATTTCATCAGTCCATAAAACCTTAGAAAAATCAGTCTTGAGATATTTCTTGGCCCAGTCTTGACGTTTCAGCTTGTGTGTCTTGTTCAGTGGTGGTCGTCTTTCAGCCTTTCTTACCTTGGCCATGTCTTTGAGTATTGCACACCTTGTGCTTTTGGGCACTCCAGTGATGTTGCAGCTCTGAAATATGGCCAAACTGGTGGCAAGTGGCATCTTGGCAGCTGCACGCTTGACTTTTCTCAGTTCATGGGCAGTTATTTTGCGCCTTGGTTTTCCACACGCTTCTTGCGACCCTGTTGACTATTTTGAATGAAACGCTTGATTGTTCGATGATCACGCTTCAGAAGCTTTGCAATTTAAGACTGCTGCATCCCTCTGCAAGATATCTCACTATTTTGACTTTTCTGAGCCTGTCAAGTCCTTCTTTTGACCCATTTTGCCAAAGGAAAGGAAGTTGCCTAATAATTATGCACACCTGATATAGGGTGTTGATGTCATTAGACCACACCCCTTCTCATTACAGAGATGCACATCACCTAATATGCTTAATTGGTAGTAGGCTTTCGAGCCTATACAGCTTGGAGTAAGACAACATGCATGAAGAGGATGATGTGGACAAAATACTCATTTGCCTATATTCTGCACTCCCTGTATTGTTGTATATCTACAATGACAAAGAAGAGCTATTCTATTCTAGTCTATTACTGAGATGCCCCACCTACTGTTTTCTTTTTTTCTTTCATCTTTTTCTTTCTTACAACATGCCATCACCCATTCAATTTTCTATGCTGTAGATATAACTTATTTAACATGGCTTGAAATGCAAGTGGAATGTAGTTCTCCTCACAGGCAGCTTTTCATCAACTGTATTAAGTGCAATTATCCAGGCTTCAGAAGTATCAAAAAGCATGCTTTTCATTGGGGGCTTAAATGTAACTCAGTACCTTGGAGGAAGGTTTGTTTTATTTTTTTGTTTTTTCCTACGCACAAGTGATATCACATCTATTGTGCAACTTTCAAAAATTTGAAAGGCTGTCATGTTATGATAAATAAAGGAAGAAAATAAACATGTATGAACAGAAATAGGTGCAAACATACAGTACCAGAATCCAGTACCAGGATCTCCAGCACTTTAGCCTTAATTTCAACAGTAGATAATTCAGTATTTTTAAGCACTTTTTTACAAAATGTACTTTGTGCCCGATGTAAAACATAAAAAAAAACAAAAACATTTTTTGGATTTTGGCCTTTAGTATTTAACCCAAAAAACAAACTTGGGTAAATTGCACAACAATCACAATCTTGGGCCATAAGAGAGGTCAGAGTAACAGAGTTCTACTCAAAAACTGGCACAATAACACTGATTCAACAAGCTGACTTTTCAAAGTGAGACAAAGGGGAAACTTAAATATTGGCTGGTCAGCCCACAAAGACACAAAAAGGGGTAGAATACAAAAACCCTAAGTGAAACTAACATAGCAAATCTCATTTCCCCCTATGATCCAGAGTTGTGGTACCTGCGTCTCCATGTAGGCTTGCTCCACCCTTTTCCACCTCTTAGTTCATCAGCCAAGGAGCAGCTGTCATTGAGGTAACTCAGAAACAAAGAAAAGATTAACTCAAGTTATACATACAACAGTGTTAACTAAAATGCTATTATTTCAGAATATAGTATTATGTAAATTAATTCTATACCAAAATAATTCTCTATTACTGTGTAAATTAAATCCTTTATTTAAAGAAAGCTAAATATACAGTTTAGAACACCCCAATTTCTCCAGTTTTTTTTACTGAAAATTATGCAGTTTAATGTCTCATTTTACAAAAAAGCAATTGGAGTTAAAAATAAATCATGGAATCGATTTACAGACCAAAATGTGTTCTAACCTTTGACTCATCAGTAGCCACCTTTGGCAGATATAACAGCTGAACACAGCCGTGTCATTCTTTCTACAATAGGAATCAAATATTCTCCCATAACTGTAGCAGAAGTTCCCATAAATGTGGACCTTGTAGGTTGCTTTGCTTTCACTCTTCTGTCCAGTTCAAACCAGCTCAATGGGTTTAAGTCTGGAGACTGTGCTGGACACTCCATGTTACCAAGCTCACCATCTTGTTCTTTGTTCCTGAGGTAGTTCTGGCACAGTTTGGACTTACGTTTTGGGTCATTATCTTGCTGTAGGAACCAACTAGGAACAACTAGGTGCATACCAGAGAGTACTGCATGGTGCTGCAGAATGCTGTGGTTTTGGTTCAGGGTGCCTCTCACTCTGTACGAGTCACCAACCCTGGATCCAGCAAACAGCCCCAGACCATCACACTTCCTCCTCCATGTTTGACAGTTGATGCCACACACTGTGGAACCATCCTTTCACCTACTCGACGGCGTACAAAGATCCTGCATGATAAACCAAAGATTTCAAATTTGATTCATCAGTCCATAACACCTTCTTCCCGTCTTCAATATTCCAATGGACTCCAATGGTTTTCATGGCCCAGCCAAGCCTCTTTGTCTTATTCTGACGTCTGGCTTCTTGCTGCAACTCATCCTGTCAAACCTGCAGCTTGAAGTCTTCTCTTCACAGCTGAAACTGAGACTTGCTTACTACGACCACTATTAAGCTGCTTGAAGCTGTTGTCCTGTGAGCCGCCGATCACACAAGCTGTTAACTTTCAGAAACTTGTCCTCTGATTCAGTTGTGTCTTTGGGTCTGTCAGTAATCCTGAAAAGTTGGAACACCTGTAGGAATTAGTAGCACCAGCTTTCAAGGCTTGATCAATCTCCATTGCTGCAGAACAGCTTTAAATTGTTAACCCATGTTGTCCCTAAAAAAGGCCTTTTGGTATAATTCTGAAATATACATTATTTTTCACTTTTGGCTAACCTTAATTTTTTCACCACTTACCTTTGTACCATTCAAGCTATTTATTGACTTGAATGATTGAATTGGAATAAATAACTGGAAATTGGGTGTTCTAAAACTTTTGATCACTAGTGTAAGTGTAGTGTTATGTATAAGTCTCTATTGTTGCACTGTGATGTTTGGTAGATATACCCAATATGTGTGGCTGTAACTGCAGCCATCACATGACTTTAGGTTCCTTTCAGGCACCATATGCTTCTTTTTAAATTACCTTTCTTCTTTACTTCACTTACCTATACATTTGATTTCTAAGGTCCCTTTATCTTTTGCCATGCTTGTGTCTGATTGGTAAATCGCCCACCAAAGACTAACTTCTCTTTGTTTTCCAGTGGTCACATTTCAAGTCATTTCATGTTTTCCTGAAAGTTCTTTGTGTTGCTCTTCCCCAGTTTCTAGTTAGCTTTTTTCCTTTCAATATCTTAAGCTGTGTTGTGGGATTTTCTGTTAATAAAGTCTGCAACACGGCCAGCTGTGGTCAAGCTATTTTAACCCTTTAAAACCAGTCGGAGCGGGCACGCTCCGTTTTGCGTAACTATTTTAAATCCCTGTAGAACCGGAACCACGTAAGCTAGCGCAATAATTTTTTTGCGTATGAAACCAGAGGAGTTGTACTTTCATCTTATGCCATCAGCTTGCCCGAGGTCACGGTTTCCTTCCACATATAGCTTGAAAAATTGCATAAAATGTACTTGCAGTATCAAAAACATAATATTCCAGAAACACGCTTTGCTGATCCAATCAGCTGTTCGCAACACTTCCTAGGTTTGATAGACGTCAGCGTGAACTATCGCATGTCTGCCATTACTTGCCCGAAACCGGAAGTGACGTTATCTTGTGGAAATGTAGTTTTTACCTTCGGGGCCTTATAAGCTTATACTGATGTTTTTAAAAGTCATGTTTGACTTTATGCTTTTCTGCACAGTTTCTGGGATGCTTAGAACTAAAACTGCACTGCTGGAAATAGTTATTTTGATGCACATGCTGTTTTTTTTTTGCAAACTTGCATATAATATTTATTTCATTTTTCCTGCAGTGTATAAAAATTGGTGTATTTCAAAATAAAACTATGAAGACACTCATAATAAATTTCCTGTTGTTTGAAACTATTTTGTTCAACTTTTTTGTATTTACAGTTTTGAGGATAAACCTCTTAAATTCTCTAACTAGAAATATATGTAAAAAACAAAAACGATTTTCTTTTTTTTTAGTTTATTGCACTTTTTTGCAATTTATGTAGTTACTGTGGACTTAATGCATACATATTACAATTTGCGCTATAATGGTTGTATTGATGTGTAGCAACTTGAAATGCTCCAAAAAATGGCACTAGAGCATGTAAAAATGTAAAGATAAGCTCTGGCGGACCTGGTTCTATGGTAGGTCTTAAAGGGTTAATTACTGCATGCAGGAAGCCAACACACATCAGACATCACAGTTCACAGTCATGGGGCATCGCAGCGTCCCTTTTATACCCTCACACACAACTCTGTATTTTTCAGTTACTACAGGGTTTGTCTCATGGGCTGTTGCTGGTCAGAGAGCGACCCCGCTATCTTTTCCCAGGAAGCTCCTGGCACTGGTCATCTTTGGACTTTTGTCCTTCTACGCCCTAACAGTTAGCAGATAGCATAGTGAAACATCGTTAAACGAAGCTAAGCAGTTTTCACCAGGTCATATTGACACATACACATACTGCATCTAAGCATGCAAAGGTTACACAAAAATCATACCATGAAGTTCTAACACCTAAATCTAAATGTGAAATGTGAAAACTAGAATTTTCCGATTACAGCTGAGTCCCAGTCTGGTTTTAGACTTGAAATTGTGTCTGAGCCTTGCCAGTTATCTTTAACTTACTGACAGCACTTCATGTTACATTTTAATATGAATCTTTTGTATATATTTTTTTATTAGTAACTGTCACAATACTAAAGAAAGACTGATATTTCTCTGTACTTAGTTCAGTGGTTCTGTCATAATACGACATATGCAAACAACATTAAGGGATAAGATGAGTGCTTGTCTCAAACACTGTAAGAAGGCACATTACATGTTCCTCATTAGACCATCATTACACTTAACTCATTCTACGTTATTACTCCAGTACATTCCATATTCTTACTTCAACAGCTGGTAAAAAAATCTAAAGAGAACAGCAGCCAAGGTCAAATCTCTAACCCACTCCTTTAGTTGGGCCACAAGACAAAGCCATCTAGACACACACTCCTCCACTACTGGCTCTCCTGCAGTTTCCCTGCTGGTTTTGGCGCTTTTAGCGGGACTTTTTGCGGCACACTCGGCTGTGCGGTGGCCCGCGGTGTCTCTGGCGATCGCTGCCGCGCTGCTGCCGCTGTGGGGCCGCAGCCTGCGGCGGCGGGACGAGGGGACCTCCGGCGGGTCTGCGTGCTGGTGCTGGGGGACATCGGGCGCAGTCCTCGGATGCAGTATCACGCTTTATCCCTGAGTAAACACGGGTACCATGTAGTCCAAAGGTGAGGTAGAGAGTAGTGGGTAACAGGCTGAAGGGGACTGCAGAACTTTAACTGTCAGGTTAAGTATTATTTCCCATATGACGTCGCCTTGCACGAAGCTAAGAAGACCACGGACTAATAGACCTCTCTGCATCGAATCATATCTGTTATTAATCTCTGTCTCTCTTCCCAGCATGTCTTTCATCCTGTTTTCCTTCTTTCACCCCAACCGGTCGCAGCAGATGGCCGCCCCTCCCTGAGCCTGGTTCTGCGGAGGTTTCTTCCTGTTAAAGGGAGTTTTTCCTTCCCACTGTCGCCAAAGTGCTTGCTCATAGGGGTCATATGATTGTTGGGTTTTTCTCTGTATTTATTATTGTGCTATCTACTGTACAATATAAAGCGCCTTGAGGCGACTTTTGTTGTGATTTGGCGCTATATAAATAAAATTGAATTGAATTGAATTGAATTGAATTGAATTGAATTGAATTGAATTGAATTGAATTACTGCCTCTGGAATGAGTGCCAACCCTGCCTGGATGTCATGAGAAATGACATAAATCAGCATGGAAGACTTCCAAACTAGTAAAAATAGTTTTTAACACAAAGTACCTGGTGAGTTTTCTTTTTATAGTGTTTTTTTTTTCCTGTATTTTCTCAGGAGGGGAAAGCGGTGCTCTACCTGCACTGTGTATAGTGCTGATGTCAACTGAGAAATTGTCAGACGGTGGAAGGAATACTTCGAGGACCTCCTAATCCCACTGACACGTCTTCCGAGGAGGAAGCAGAGTCTGGGGATGAGGGAATGACCCGCCAATTTCCGGGGGTGAGGTCACTGAGGCAGTTAAACAACTCCTTGGTGGCAGAGCCCCTGGTGTTGATGAGGTCTGCCCCGAGTTCCTGAAGGCTCTGGACGTTGTAGGGCTGTCCTGGTTGACATGCCTCTGCAATGTTGCGTGGAGATCAGGGCAGTACCCTGGACTGGCAGACCGGGGTGGTGGTCCCCATCTTTAAGAAGGGGACCGGAGGGTGTGTTCCAACTATAGGGGGATCAACTCCTCAGCCTCCCTGGGAAAGTCTATGCCAGGGTGCTGGAAAGGAGAGTTCGTTCGCTAATCGAACCTCGGATACAGGAGGAACAATGTGGTTTTCGTCCTGGTCGCGGAACACTGGACCAGCTCTTTATCCTCTCAAGGATACTTGAGGGTGCATGGGAGTTTGCCCAACCAGTCTACATGTGTTTTGTGGACTTGGAGAAGGCATTCGACCGTGTCCCTCGGTGTCCTGTGGAGGTGTTGCGGGTATGGGGTGTCTGGCCCATTGCTACGGCCATTCGATCCTATACAACCGTTGCAAGAGTTTGGTTCGCATTGCCGGCAATAAGTCGGACTCGTTCCCGGTGGTGATGGGCTCCGCCAGGGCTGCCCTTTGTCACCGGTTCTGTTCATAATTTTTATGGACAGGATTTCTAGGCGCAGCCAAGTGGCGGAGGGCTTTCACTTCGGTGGCCTCAGAATCTCATCTCTGCTTTTTGCGGATAATGTGGTTCTGTTGGCTTCATCGGTGAAGGCCTCCAGCTCGCACTGGAACGGTTCGCAGCCGAGTGGGAAGCAGCGGGAATGAGGACCAGCACCTCCAAATCTGAGGCCATGGTTCTCAGCCGGAAAAGGGTGGAGTGCCCACTCCGGGTCGGGGATGAGTTCCTGCCCCAAGTGGAGGAGTTCAAGTATCTCGGGTCTTGTTCGCGAGTGATGGGAGAAGGGAGCCGGAGATCGACAGATGGATTGGTGCTGCGGCCGCTGCACCGGTCCGTCGTGGTGAAGAGGGAGCTGAGTGTAAAAGCGAAGCTCTCAATTTACCGGTCGATCTACGTCCCTACCTCACCTATGGCTACGAGCTGTGGGTAGTGACCGAAAGAACGAGATCGCGGATACAAGCGGCGGAAATGAGAAGTTCAGCCATCCGGGAGGGGCTCAGAGTAGAGCTGCTGCTCCTCCACATCGAAAGGAGCCAGCTTAGGCGGTTCGGGCATCTGACAAGGATGCCTTCTGGGCGTCTCCTGGGTGAGGTGTTCCGGGCATGTCCCACCGGGAGGAGGCCCCGGGGCAGACCCAGGACACGCTGGAGAGATTATATCTTTCGGCTGGCCTGGAACGCCTTGGTGTTCCCCGGATAAGCTGGAGGAGGTGGCTGGGGAGAGGAGGTCTGGGCTTCTCTGCTTAGGCTGCTGCCCCTGTGACCGGCCTCAGATAAAGTGGATGAAGATGGATGGATGGATGTATTTTAAACACAGGACCAGAAAAAATGAACTGAAAAAAATAAACTATGGATAGAAATGTAAAAGAAAGGACAGTAACAGTCAAAGCAGTGTAAAAGTGTCTAGAGGGTAGCACTTCTTTTAAAGTTCAATAATAAAGGGGTAATAGTAGGGAAAACATTTGGAACTAGAAATTAATAATGTTGTAATTTCTAAGTTATTACCATGCAATTACCGCTGGTAGTTTCTGTGTCATAAGCACAAAACAGCTGCAAAATGCAAACTGTCTGTTCTATTTATAAAAATAAATAACCTATTAAAGTTTAACTTAAACTTGAATGTGTGTAATTACTACCTGAAAACACTTGTGGTAGTTTCTGTGTAATAAGCATAAATAGAAACAGTCTGCAAAAACCTGGCTGCCAGTAGGTGGCAGACTGCTGCCTACTGGGAGTCTACACTTTCTATTTTATCCCTGGATAAACACAAAGAAGAAGTTGGGCACCAACTGCTGACTTTAACCACCATTTGCCTCCTTTTGGGCTTGTCTCGTAGATCCATGCTTGTATAAACCAATGGATTATAACAATATATTTGGAACCAAACCCACATTCTAGCTACTGATGTAGGACTACAAGGTAAGTAAAACATTTTTTTTATTCCTTAAGTTATATTTAGGACCATGTCTCTTGTCGTTATTAGCTTATGTCACATATTGCCAACTTACACCACTAACAGAGTAGCTAACAGTAGGTTAGCAGCTAACGATAGCTTAGCTAATTTTGTTTTTTAGTCCTTTATTTATCCCGGTAAAAAATCTAATTGAGATTAAAAATCTCATTTCCAAGAGAGACCTGGCATCATGGTAACAAAGTCAAAATACATGTAGTATATAACATTTAAGTATATAACATTTAAAACAAATACAATATCCTGTACGAACATGTGCAAAATATACAATAACAGATCAATTAAGAACAATCACACTGAGTAAAAGAGTTATTCTCTTGTTCCTTTAAGATGGACTTAAACTCCCCAAGGTAACCAATTCTGATTATTTTAGTTCCTTCTGCAGACTATTCGAGGAAACAGGCAGCGTATTTAAAAGCCTTTTTCCCAATTCTGTTCTGATTTTTGGGACAATCAATTGTATGATATTGTGCGAACGAAGGCTGGATTGGTTGTGGTTTTTACACATATAAACACATAAATAAGAGGGAACCAGCCCAAGGAGAGATTTATAGATAAAGAGCAACCAATGGAAAAGTCTGCAAATATACAAAGATGGACATTTAGCAGCAGCATACAAAGAACAATGATGTACACGATTTCCATAGCCAGTAATAAAACATAAAGCACTATGGTAGACAGTATCCAACCTCTTTAGGTAGTGGGCAGGTGCATTCATAAAAAGCAGGTGACCGTAATCCAATAAGGTAAAAAAGTTGCACGAATCAAGTGTTTTCTCACTTGGAGGGAGAAACAGGAATGATTTCTAAAAAAGTAACATAGTTTTAGTTTTAACTTCGACACAAGCCTTTTAATGTGGGTTTTAAATGACAAATTCTGATCTATAATGATCCCTAGATACTTGTAAGATGTGAGTGTTCAATTTCAGTTCCTTGAATAGTTTTAATCTTAGGAGATGTAGCTAACAACTCTTTGCCATTTGAGAATAACATGAACTGGATTTCTCTGGATTTAACACCAACTTAAGTTGAGTTAAATGAATTCAGGAATTCAGCATTTGATAAGTTATCACAAAGGTTGTTATGTAAAGAGAAAGAGCAATGGTCCTAATATGGATACTGGGAGAAAAGAGGAAGAAGACCCAGCAGCATGGACACACTGTTTTCTTGCTGACAAGTAATTTGATAACCAACTTACAGCATTTACAGATAGACCAATATTGTTTAGGCTATTTACTAAAATGGCATGGTCAACTGTATCAAAAGCCTTTGACAAGTGTTACGGGTTCGAAATTGAGGACGAGAGTAAAACAATGATGGTCCAGAAGAGGTCAATCAAACAATTGATTTTAATGAATACACGCAGCGTGGAGAGGTGCAAACTGCAGAACAGTTGTACATCTCTACCCAAAATACACTCTAGATTGCTTTTATAACATCAGGGTATTGTAACGCCCCTTCTTGCGTTTACAAGCACATAATTTGCATGTACAGAACATTCATGTATTTTAAGAATTAACTGCAACATAGAGGTTCCTCCTTGTGGCATACTCTTCCGAATATAGTGATGACCTAAGGCCTTTGAGGTCACCATGGACTGGACATCTTCCGTCACCTGTAACTAAGCAAACTCAAATACCACAAGAAGCTGAATACATTCAGGCTTTGCTCAGCTACTATTTTACTGTAACAATATACTCAGCATATGAGTTATGATATATATATATTTAACTCAATCATTTTAAAGTAGTTATAACTGCACCTATAATAAACATGTTAATATTTGATTATGATAACCCCTATAATGTAAATTATAACATAATGCCAGCAGCTTCAATAAACACTTCGATGAAATGATAATTAATGCAATGATAAAGATGATGGTTATGAACAGTAACCATAAAATAATTCCTATAATTCTACAATTCCCTCTTGACGTCTTCCAAAGACGTCACTACACAATTCCCAGGTCCACTACCTTCGCTCTGACCCTCTCTTGGCGCCCCTGACTCAGCAAACCAGACAATAACCTCACGTCATCTAGGTGGTCCAGTAATAAACGCCAGCTCCCACTTGAAAACACTTCATGCTTAAGTGGTCTCTGCTCCTTCTCTGGGTCCCTCTCTAGTGGAAATCTAGTGGAATGGACCCTCGTCATCAATCACTAAGTAAACTGAATTGGCGCAGGTCTCAAATAAGAAGTAGAAGACACTTGGGCCTTCGCTCAGGCCTGCTACTAGATTTATGTGTATTGTAAGCATGCATGCAATTAACCTACTATGTTCTCATCTTCCCTCAACATGTATCACCTGGACACTCTCACCAGTGAAGCTTAAAACCCTCTTGGATAGAACATCAACTCTAATAGCACAGTTATGCAATGTGTATAAAATGAACTAAACCTGTGAATAGAATGAATGTGATGACAAACCTATTCAATGCACTATGAACCCTGTAAACAATATTACTGGTAACAATGCTGTAAAACATGTTCTTAATGCAATCATAAACATCACTGACACTTGCCAAGTTTACTTAGCCACACTTTCCATTGTCCAAACACAGATGTCATCCAGGACGCCAGCAGATTTTCGATACCTGAGTGCTCATGCATGGTTTAGATAATTCGATTTTGCTCTCCGTCAGTGAACTCGGACCAAATGTTCTGCGAACCCCATCATGGCGTCCCTGGTTTGGTTAGAGAGTCTCAGCAGCTGTAATGAACATAATGCGGCCAACATTTTTCTTAGGCGTTACCCAAAGAAATATACTCTCCAATCCTGCAACTACTGACTTACCAGCTTGCACTCATTAGGAACTCCCTGGGCACTCCTATGGAGTCTATCCAGGTCGGCGAGTTCAAACGAGGATCATATGCATGGGTAGTCTGGGTCCCTCTTTGGCCAAAATGTACTCTTACGTATGGCAGCTAAAGTTCACGTGTATGTTGTGGAATAGCCTTACCTGGTTCCAATAAGCATGATCGGAGCTCCCAATCGCACCATCGCACATGTCCCTACGCTTCCATAGGAAACGAATATCTTCCCACAGTATTAGTAGAGCCACTTCTTGCCCATGTTCCAATTACCGTGGTAGGGTCGCTTACATTGTTGGTGGTTCGTCCGTGAGTGTGACAGCACACCTAGTTGGGTCGATCTCTCCCACCTTGTACTTTTCATTATCTGTAGAAAACTTGAAACATGTAATTATCTTATTTTAGCATAAATGGTCCCACTGCTGTCTGCTTTGAAATGGCAGGGAAAAGTCTGGACAACAAAGTACAGTTGCCAGTAGTCACTCCACTTCTAGTTAACTGTAACATACAATCATAGCCCCACTCATCCTCTAATGCAATGGTGCGGCTCTGTAAACAACCGTGGCCTAGCTGAAGCACAGGCAACACCGTCAGAATACAGTTGTCTCTAACACTTGAGCCACCCAATCAAGCCAGAGGTTACTGTCCTTGAAACCGTGGCGCGCTTTATCAACTCTTTAAGCTTCAGTCTAAAGTAACTGTTGTCAGAAGTACTCTCCTTTTGGTTCCTGTTCTTTGAGCTACTGTCCGAAGTTACCATCTGATCAGTCAGAATGGTGATTAAGCTTTCTGCGAGCGGCTTAGACTTTTCATCAACTAAATTTACCCTAAGCATATCATGGGTGATTGCAGACCCGTACATCATACGCTCCAGCTACTACTAGCTCCTGTACACTTAATGACGTCACACAAATCAAATGTGAATGAGCTGGTAGACCCTTTACCATAATTCAACCCTATGCCCTTATTCCTGCTGAACTCTCATCACCTTTACCTGACCCCTCGCGCTTTTGTCTTTTTTACCGATCCTGTTTTAGCAACTACAGTCTCAGGAAGTGCTGGGCTGGACTGGCCTCCGTGTTCAGACAAGTGGTTCGGAGTGCCCTGCAAAATATAGACAATAAACAACACAGCCATAGTTAATATCATTGCATACAATAAACATGTAGTTGTAAGGAACATTCTAATCAGTTTCTCATTACGTGTCTCTGATTCGTGTGTTTGCATCATGTTATATAAACTTGTATACTTTGTAGTGCATTAGCTAAGCAAACCAACCCTTTCAATTCCCCAACCCTATCTGTCTCCTCAACGGGTTGTATGTTTTCATGTTTCCTTATTATTTTGTCATAAAATAAATCAAACAAATAACTTAAGCTGTGTGACGGCACCTTGCGTTACGCCAGGCTGTGAGCTGCCTGAATCTACTTGCTACACCCCTTTCACCCAATTTAATTTCTCAATCTTAGTTTAAACTATTCCTGACCTTCCCTCTCATCTGATCATCTCAAGCACATCCTGTACCAAATTTGCTTCCTCTTTTCAAGCCCACATTTAATTACAAGCTCTAACACATTTGCCCTATACGGCGGTCTCGACGTGTTTCCTGTCTACTTACAAAAATACCAGAGTTATTCTCAGAACTCAGAGCTGAGGTTCCCCTTTCTAAGTCTGTATGTTCTACAAGAAAGCAAGTCGGTAAACAAGTTTATCATCACAAAGGTTATTAGGCAAAGGTCACGTAGACATTTGCTTAGTAACCCTAAAAGAGCACATTTCATGTAGCTAATCGCATATATTAACACCCCCCTTTTTGTGACACATCTCATGTGTTACAAACTCAAAGTCCTTCACTCAGGTTAGGCAATTAAAAGAAAAGTTTAGTCCTATCATATTATGTATAAATGCTCCGGAGCTTCAAACCTGTGTTTAAGGAATGAAATCAAATTAATCATCATGTCAAATCCTTTCTTGGCTCCATCCACAGCCTGCATCCTTGACCTGGAAACAAAACCTGTGTGTTAACCAGAACATCACCTTTTATACTCAGTTTTCCACTTATGATCCAACCTGTGTTATAACAGAAAAGTTAAAACAGAACAATTATCAGTCATGTGTCCAACCTTAGTCCAGTCTTTTGTCAGTGTCCAGTCGGTCCAACCTATGGTCTGCCTGGTCCGTCCAGTCACCATCCATTTACACACATTCACTCACACGCATTACCATCAGGTATTGCTGACAGTGGAGACTATCTCGCAAATATTCAGTCTTCACTCTCAGCAACATCAACTCATTTATTTGTTTTACTTTGTTTTTAAGAAAATAGTTCTTTCTGCTTTTGGACTGGATTGGCTCGCGGCAATCCTTTAGACAGAGAGTTAGCCTTCTCCTCTGCCTATTGTAATCTGGAGAAGGTCACCGAGAATTTTCAGCGCTGTTATCCACTCTTTTGCAGGCCTGCTTAGAACAAAAATGAGAAAAGAGAGCTGATTATTAGCTCATCAAAACACAAAACAAAATCACCTGACAGGTTTTTCTAAGTGCACTGTTATAGAAACTATGGGCCCTTTTAGACATGTCCATGTTTATCAAAACTCCCTCTATTAAAATGAAAAACAACAGCCCAAAAAATCTTAAACCATCTTAAATTTCACCCATTCAACGCACTGAAAACCTTGTCCAAACTGCACCGTTTTACACACAACCATGTCCCCTTAGACACTTCACCATACTTAGATTCAGCCTAACACCTTACAACAATGTGTCAACACTAAGTTATACACCTCCTAATCAAATTTGCACCTCTGAACAATCTACCCTCCTTTAAGGCCTCAATCACACACACACAGCAAGCTCCTCTGTCCACATTCACACAAGCTCTCAAACTTTTTCCATACTCAGCCATATCTCAACAATTTAACTTGGCAAAAGAAATACTTTTTTAAACCTCCTGCCACTATTCAATTATTTTCATTTTCTTTCTATACTAATCACTTGTTTTGATCACTCAGTGCAAAAGCACTCCTAAGTCACCCTTTTAAACTAGTTTAATCAGTTTATTCAACATTCACACCATTCTATCACTCATACAAGTAGCAAGCCGATCTTCATTGCGTATGTTTGTGTGTGCTATTTTGCATATATGGCTTCACCGTCTCACAGACACTTTCCCATTCTCCAGTTAAAGAGTCAGTTTTCTCCGTCCCCCAATCACTGACCCAAATTTTACTTCCCCACCTTAAATCACAGCCCTCCTGATCTTCCCGAAGTTAGGGCTTGCTGTCAGGTTCCTGGACACTGTAAACAATTCAACCAGAAACTTGGCTTAACATATCCATTCATGTTAACCTGTACTTTTGTCCGACTCCTGCATCTGGAGAATTGGTCTGGGTCTGCTTTACTCCTGAAAATAACAAACTAAGACATTTTCATTATTATCACGGGCCTAAATGACCCATTTCTCTGTCTCTGGTCAGAAACACCAATTATGCCATGCATGTAAGCGTGTTCTTCCCTGCATTTTATGTTAATTGGGTGTAAACTGCTTCTTCATTAAATTAATTCATTGAGTTTCTCATTGCATTTCTATGTATTCATGTTAATGTACACTACGTGTAAGCTGTTTCTTCATTGCATCCTATATATTCATATTTAATTTATGCATTTCACCACTGAGCTTTAGATTCAAACTATCTCACTTCTGATTCATTTCAAAAATATCTCACATGTAACAATTTGTATGTGTGTTTTATTCATTAAGGTAATGACAATTATTTCTTTCATTATTCTTACCTTTTCTAATGTTTACCTCTTTGTTATGCTATGGTGGACATCCCTAAACAATTCATGAGTTCAGGTTTCAATTTTCAATCTAATATTCCTATATTCTCGCAGTCAAACTCGTCCAGCTTCATCTCTCACTGGTCCTCTCTGCACAATGTCCTGTTCGGGCTTCAAAGCTCCAGCAAACACAGTCTCAACTCAGCTGCTGTCTTCTTCTCTGTTTCTTTACAGTCTTTCTTTCAGATTTAGTCCCAGCATGGCAAAATATCACTCAATGTCCAGTGCTCTTCCACAATTCTTTATCCCACTGTTCAACTGCCCAGCCTGTATTTTCACAGTACATCTTGCATTACTCTTACATGCTGCTGCTGGTCGTCAGTCGTCATCAGTGTTAATGGATCAGTGGCACTGTCGTTTGCCTGCTGTATTCAAGTCCACGATGTTCTATCGGTCTTCATCAGGCGATTGACTGTCCTTTGAACTTCTTCTCCGCTTCAGGGACAAAGTGAGAGATCCAGCCGCACAATTTCGAGCCAAAGACTGGCTTATTTTCCCAATTCTTTTAATCTACTTTTCTGCTGCTGAACTCAAGGTTGCAAAGTTGAAAGACGCCCACCTGTATTGACACACTAAACCATATAATTAGTATTATATTCATTTTTTCTTAAAGGCTTCATTTGCTTCATGTGCCTAGAGTTAACTCTCTCTCTCTACTCTGGGTGCACACTTGTCACCGTGAGCTTCCCTTTTTATGGGCATGCATTTCCTGTCCCACACACACACACGGTTTCCTGTTTCTACAGCTTCTGCAGAGACTTCCTTTTAATTTCACAATCTACAAATAATCAGTAATTCTACTAAAAAACCATATGCCTTCATTTCACTCACACACATTTTAATAGCGCTCTTTCACACATCAGGACAACTAAGACTTCTCCACACACATCACCATTCTTTAGGTCAGTTTTGTAGCATCAATCACACAATCATTTCTTGAGTGGGTGTACTAAGTGCATATACTTATGTGTTTTTAAACAGAAAAATAAACTCAACCTCTCATCTTCATAGACCCAAAAGTAAGCATATTATTTCCCTAGTCAAAAGTCAAACCGTTACTCACAGTAATTTTTAATCTAACAGCCTTTGTGTTTTGAAACTAAAAAGAGGAAGGAACAGCGCCCAATTTAAACTGCGCATGTTGTCACTCAACAACACACACAGAAAATGTAACTGTATATATTATCTCAAACTGAAACAAAACCCATCTAAAAATCCTAAAACATCTTACGTCGACACCCCAAAACACACATCGCTTACAGACATCCTTATTAATTAAATTATCTCAAATTCAATTTCAGTTCTCAGAACCCAGGTAACGGTCTTAAGTATCAACAGTTTATGTATCCTATCTCAAAACCCCGCAAAAAGTCATACAGTCCTGGCAAGAAATAAAACTTTACTTACATATTGTAATAAACAAAACCAGCGTCTTAAGTACGTGCATCAGCAATGTCTAGCAGTCTCTATAAACTTCCTATCAGTCTTACACAGTTTTACCTAGTACAGACACGTGTCAAGCAAACCCCATACTCATATTCTACAGTTATCATGAAATACTTATCATAATCAACAACAGTCACACAAATATAATAAACATAAACTGCATTTCTTCCCTTAAAACACAGATTGAAGTCGTCCTTAACCCTGGCTCTGCAGTCAGTCATCAGCCACTCATTAGTAAACAGGAAATGTCACTCTAAATAAGTCACAGGCATCTCATTTACATAGACACAGACACACTCTCAAAATAACCAGCCTGCTGCAGTGCCCGTGGCAGACAGAGCCTATATACAAACATAGAAATTATAACACAGAGACGTCTGATAAATTAAATATTTACAAGGCCTTAAATTGCACAACCTACATAATTTAGACAAAATTTGAATTAACCCTCCAAGGGACAAACTCCAAGTTTTGATAATCAATGACCCAGTATCAGGTCCCTGTGTCTGGTCTAATTGCTAAAGTTCCTAAGTAAATTTAAAAGCGTCCAACGCCCAAGGTCCAACCTTTACTACCCAAAAAAGTGCAAACACCGTTCCAAACGGTCAACTGATCCAATCAGTAGCTATTTTGGACCGTCCTCAGTTGTCCACGATTGCCAATCGAACTATCCCGTCCAACGGAAGATCCTGGTCGTCACCAGGAAATTGGGAGCGTCACCTCCGAACAATGCACTTTCTTAGAACTTCCCACAGTTCCGTTCTACAGAAATTTACTTGTATTTTAAAGACATCCTATGAAACCACAAAACCAACTTTATTGATGTCCAAGCCCAGCTTTATATTCAATTATGACTGTATTACCATACACAGTTTCCAAATTACCTATAATCCTAAATTCAGTAGTCCAACTACTTTAAATTCTCTTTCCTTAGCAGTCCAACTGCATTTCCTTTAATCAGTACTGTCACTTAACCTTACATTATCATTACTTCAACTTCAATTCTCATGAGATTTTCACCAAAACCAAAACAGACCTTTACCAGTAATTTTCAGTGAGTAGACTTTCAATTTTGTCAGAACCAATTCAGCACTGTTTGGAAATAATTCAACAGGTAGTGCCTTACCTTTGAATAAGCCGGCTTATGTCCACTCACTTCGACCACTGACTCGTGTCTGCCTGTTTGAGCACCTTGGACCCTCTCAGTCTCAACCTCCACCTTTTCTCCCTCAACCTCGGCCAATGCACCAAATGTTACGGGTTCGAAATTGAGGACGAGAGTAAAACAATGATGGTCCAGAAGAGGTCAATCAAACAATTGATTTTAATGAATACACGCAGCGTGGAGAGGTGCAAACTGCAGAACAGTTGTACATCTCTACCCAAATGCACTCTAGATTGCTTTTATAACATCAGGGTATTGTAACGCCCCTTCTTGCGTTTACATGCACATAATTTGCATGTACAGAACATTCATGTATTTTAAGAATTAACTGCAACATAGAGGTTCCTCCTTGTGGCATGGTTCCTCCTTGTGGCATACTCTTCCGAATATAGTGATGACCTAAGGCCTTTGAGGTCACCATGGACTGGACATCCTTCCGTCACCTGTAACTAAGCAAACTCAAATACCACAAGAAGCTGAATACATTCAGGCCTTTGCTCAGCTACTATTTTACTGTAACAATATACTCAGCATATGAGTTATGATATATATAATTAACTCAATCATTTTAAAGTAGTTATAACTGCACCTATAATAAACATGTTAATATTTGATTATGATAACCTATAATGTAAATTATAACATAATGCCAGCAGCTTCAATAAACACTTCGATGAAATGATAATTAATGCAATGATAAAGATGATGGTTATGAACAGTAACCATAAAATAATTCCTATAATTCTACACAAGTCAAGAAAAAGCAGCATTTTTTTTGCAGTCCATTGAATCAATGATGTCATTAACCACTTTGATAGCAGTAGTTATTGTGCTGTGTTGTTTTCTGAATCCACACTGATGTTGAGAAAGAACTGAACTTTTGTCCAAAAACTCTTTCAGTTGTTCACTAATAAACTTTTCTAGAACTTCTGCTAGAACACAATTTAGATATGGGCCTGTAGTTGTTGGGCCTGATAATACTTACATATGTACATATATATCTTTGGATGGTTTGGGGTCAATCAGTGATGAAGGCGGTGCAGGATGGTGGTGTTGTGCCCTCACAACCCTGAATTGAACAAGCTACCATGTTGCTACCATGATATTAGCTGGATATTAAGTAGTTTGGTAATTGCATGGTAATAACCTAGAAATTACCCATTCCGTTCTTATTTTCCCTTGTTTCCCTACTATTACCCTTTATACTAAGATGTAAAAGAAAGTGCTACAGTTCAGTTTTCAACAATTTCAAACTAAATATGTAAACGTTTTACTGTGTTGGCAATGGTAATACTTCTAATAAGGCAGTATTAATTCTATCTAAATTTATATTCAAAGTGAGAGAATGTGATGGTTGCACAAATCAAACTTAAAACCTGAAGAGGTAATTCAGGTAATTTTCTGGAAGTGGAGAGAAACACTGCTTTTAAATGTAATTCAAAAGAGCCTTACCTGGATGCAACATCATGGCTTCAGCTCAATATCTGATAAAGAAAGCAGAATATGCAACAAGGCTGACAGATTACACTTTCAGCTTAGATTTTGTTATGCATTCTAATTCTAAAGGTCAAGAATGAACGTCCATGAAGAAAATGTCAGTGTACTAAAGGTATCAGTAGATAAGTCTTACTGAGAGTGCAGATCTAATATCATATCCAATTTAGTTTTTATTGTGTAATGGGGAAGGCTTTAGGACCAGGGGACCCAATGGAGGGTATAAAAGAGAGAAAGCAGCATTGCACTGAGGAGCACCTGTGAAGGTGAAGAGCCTGAGATGATGAGAAGACCACAAGCAAGTTGTGCAGCAAACATAGTGTTCAGCAAGTATGTTAATTTAATGTATTGACATTAAAAAAGGATATTTATGCACTGCAATGTAATTTATATTGTATTGCCTCTGCAGGACAGGCTGCACATGTGAATTTGTCACTGTTTTTTCCTCCTCCTTTTCGTTGCGTTTTTCTCCCAAGTTGGTTTTAGAGTAGGGTCACCTTTTAAAACTGTTTTTTTTTATTCTGGGTTTTGTTTTATCTTTACTGGGCTGGTGCAATATTAGTCAGGCAGTGTGCAATCCCTGAGCTGGGCTCTTACCTTAGGGAGATTAGGTCTCGCAGAGTGCTCTGTGTGGATTTGCTGTGATTAATTTTCATTAAGAGTGATTGTAGTGCTACAATTATTGCCTGAACTAAAACACTTAGTGAATGCGATAAGTGTTCTGTTGGGTGGATTGCTTTCTTTAAAGCAACAAGCATCTGGGGCCGCCGGGGGCAAGCCCTCAGGTGATAGTTGCATTGCTGGCGGTTGCACCAATAAGCGTACATTGTGGTCGTTAGTGACCTTTTTATTGTGATGTTTTAGGCTATTGCAAACCCTTTGTTTTCTTTTAAAATAAAAACTTTAATGTATCTCTGGCTGATATTGACTCTCTTGTCCGTTTATTCTGGGCTCATTCCTGCAAGAGCTTTGGGCCTGAAAGTTTACACGAGTAGTGTAGAGGCCCTTAGCAG
>NW_020328757.1:0-52410 GCF_001858045.2 Oreochromis niloticus
AAGAGCATGGTGTTTTACACTGTCACCACGTCCATATAATAAACTCCACAGGCATGAAAAGAGAATTAGGTAGACTAGACATTGCTGCGCTCACGGTGAAAGAATTTCGTCAATAGACCTGTACTTTTCATTTGGGAAGGATTTGTTGAGGCTGACGTTTTTGTTCATTTTAAGCAGCAAAAGTGAGGTGCATGTCTCTGTGCGTGTGTATGGAGCCCCTGGCTCAGTCACTATAGCAACCAGGCTCACACCTGCCTGCCTAACGAGCTCTGTCTCTCACTGTGCCAAGATTCATCTTAACACTTCTCTTTCAACAGCTGCTGTGTCCACAGTGTTTGCTCTACAGCCATCATTTTACCCTCAAACGAAGCCATCGTTGTTCTCTTCCAACAGCGTGGTCTTTCAAAGCTCAGAGATGTAAACTTTAAAACTGTGTGGATCCAAATGGAGGGATCATATTTTAGTCATTCAGTGATTCAAGAATATGAACTTTTAATATTCATTCAGATGTTTTCTGACTCTAATAGTCTTTTCATTACTCAGGTTTTTCTAATTTACATTTAAACATTTTCAGCTATTTCCAACTTCTTCTCTGTGTTGTCAGTTTTAGCAGTTCAGCACTTTTGTTTTCAGGTGAAATTTCTGTATTTTCATCTCATTCACATTTTTACTTAAATTCAGCAATTAATTCTTTTCAGTGCATATATTCAGATTCAAGCATTCACACTGCAGTTTCTTCAGAAAATGCACTTTCTAGTTAGTGTGATGCTTGTAAAGCATTCACAGTATAGTTGTTGTAATCTTTATTATTATTATTATTATTATCTATTCCGTACGTTTTTTGTAGTCCTACTACTTCAAAACCGTTCACTTAGAAAACATTCAAACACGTTAGATTCCTTTCTTTTGGACATGACTGCTTCTATTTTTCTCATTTTTAACATTTATATTTTAATTTTATTCAACTTTTTTCAACAAAATTTCCCATGTATTTCAATGGGGAGACCCTTCAAATCCTCATTCAACTTACTCATTTTTAAATCCTACTACTTCCACATACGTTGACATAGATCCACCATTCAAACTTTAAACGAAGACAAGACATTCAACTATTCAACTTGTATTTATCTTTTCAATATCTGTTATACTTTTTCTCAGTTCCAGTTTAAGTTTCATGATGTTTTTTTCAGCCATTTCAGAGTTTATAATGGGTGTGTATGGGACGGAATGTTGGAGGTTAGAGTGAGAGCTTCAACTGCCAGAGTGAGAGGAGCGAAAAATTAATCTTAAATATTTTTTAAAACTGCTGCTGTGTCCGCAGCGTTTGCTCTACCGGTCTGATTTTACCCTCAAACGTAGCCATCGTGTCCTCTTTCATCCAATGTGTTTACTATTGTCCTAGGTGTTATGGTTCTTTCATAATGTCACCAAAGCACAGCCTCCTCCCTCCAACTCCTCCATAGACTCTAATGTTAAAATGGCTCAGAAGGTTCGTTTGAAAATCAGAAGAGCATGGTGTTTTACACTGTCACCACGTCCATATAATAAACTCCACAGGCATGAAAACTGAGAATTAGGTAGACTAGACATTGCTGCCGCTCACGGTGAAAGAATTTCGTCAATAGGACCTGTACTTTTCATTTGGGAAGGATTTGTTTGGGGCTGACGTTTCTGTTCATTTTAAGCAGCAAAAGTGAGGTGCATGTCTCTGTGCGTGTGTATGGAGCCCCTGGCTCAGTCACTATAGCAACCAGGCTCACACCTGCCTGCCTAACGAGCTCTGTCTCTCACTGTGCCAAGATTCATCTTAAACACTTCTCTTTCAACAGCTGCTGTGTCCACAGTGTTTGCTCTACAGCCATCATTTTACCCTCAAAACGAAGCCATCGTTGTTCTCTTTCCAACAGCGTGTCTTTCAAAGCTTAGAGATGTAAACCTTTAAAACTGTGTGGATCCAAATGGAGGGATCATATTTTAGTCATTCAGTGATTCAAAGAATATGAACTTTTAATATTCATTCAGATGTTTTCTGACTCTAAATAGTCTTTTCTCATTACTCAGGTTTTTCTAATTTACATTTAAAACATTTTCAGCTATTTTCCAACTTCTTCTCTGTGCTTGTCAGCTTTTAGCAGTTCAGCACTTTTGTTTTCAGGTGAAAATTTCTGTATTTTTCATCTCATTCAAAATTTTTAACTTAAAATTCAGCAATTAATTCTTTTCAGTGCATATATTCAGATTCAAGCATTCACACTGCAGTTTCTTCAGAAAATGCACTTTCTAGTTATATTTTATTATCTATTCCGTACGTTTTTTGTAGTCCTACTACTTCAAAACCGTTCAACTTAGAAAAACCATTCAAACACCATTAGATTCCTCTTCTTTAGGACATGACTGCTTCTATTTTTCTCATTTTTAACATTTATATTTTTAATTTTATTTAACTTTTTTCAACAAAAATTTCCCATGTATTTCAATGGGGAGACCCTTCAAATCCTCATTCAACTTACTCATTTTTAAACTCCTACTACTTCGACATACATTGACATAGAGCCACCATTCAAACTTTAAATCGAAGACAAGACATTCAACTATTCAACTTGTATTTATCTTTTCAATATCTCTTATACTTTTTCTTCAGTTCCAGTTTAAGTTTCATGATGTTTTTTCACCCGTTTCAGAGTTTATAATGGGTGTGTATGGGACGGAATGTTGGGGCTAGAGTGAGACAGCTCAACTGCTAGAGTGAGAGGAGCGAAAAAATTAATCTTAAAATATTTTTTAAAACTGCTGCTGTGTCCGCAGTGTTTGCTCTACAGGTATGATTTTACCCTCAAAACGTAGCCATCGCTGTCCTCTTTCATCCAATGTGTTTACTATTGTACTAGGTGTTATGGTTCTTTCATAAATGTCACCAAAGCACAGCCTCCTCCCTCCAACTCCTCCATAGACTCTAATGTTAAAATGGCTCAGAAGGTTCGTTTGAAAATCAGAAGTACAGGCTGTCTTTACACTGTCACCACGTCCATATAATAAACTCCACAGGCATGAAAACTGAGAATTAGGTAGACTAGACATTGCTGCCACTCACGGTGAAAGAATTTTGTCAATACGACATGTACTTTTCATTTGGGAAGGATTTGTTTGGGGCTGACTTTTCTGTTCATTTTAAGCAGCAAAAGTGAGGTGCATGTCTGTGTCCGTGTGTATGGAGCCCCTGGCTCAGTCACTATAGCAACCAGGCTCACACCTGCCTGCCTAACGAGCTCTCTCTCACTCTGCCAAGATTCATCTTGAACACTTCTCTTTCAACTGCTGCTGTGTCCACAGTGTTTGCTCTACAGCCATCATTTTACCCTCAAAACGAAGCCATCGTTGTTCTCTTTCCAACACTGTGTCTTTCAAAGCTCAGAGATGTAAAGTTTTTAAACTGTGTGGATCCAAGTGGAGGGATCACATTTTAGTCATTCAGTGATTCAAAGAATATGAACTTTTAATATTCATTCAGATGTTTTCTGACTCTAAATTTTCTTTTCTCATTACTTAGGTTTTTCTAATTTACATTTAAAACATTTTCAGCTATTTTCCAACTTCTTCTCTGTGCTTGTCAGCTTTTAGCAGTTCAGCACTTTTGTTTTCAGGTGAAAATTTCTGTATTTTTCATCTCATTCAACATTTTTAACTTAAAATTCAGCAATTAATTCTTTTCAGTGCATATATTCAGATTCAAGCATTCACACTGCAGTTTCTTCAGAAAATGCACTTTCTAGTTAGTTTTTCTTCTTTTATACCCTTTCTTGCCAGCCACGCTGTGGAGTACTTGGACGCGTGTGATGGAGCATTGTCCTGCATGAAAATCATGTTTTTCTTGAAGGATGCAGACTTCTTCCTGTACCACTGCTTGAAGAAGGTGTCTTCCAGAAACTGGCAGTAGGACTGGGAGTTGAGCTTGACTCCATCCTCAACCCGAAAAGGCCCCACAAGCTCATCTTTGATGATACCAGCCCAAACCAGTACTCCACCTCCACCTTGCTGGCGTCTGAGTCGGACTGGAGCTCTCTGCCCTTTACCAATCCAGCCACGGGCCCATCCATCTGGCCCATCAAGACTCACTCTCATTTCATCAGTCCATAAAACCTTAGAAAAATCAGTCTTGAGATATTTCTTGGCCCAGTCTTGACGTTTCAGCTTGTGTGTCTTGTTCAGTGGTGGTCGTCTTTCAGCCTTTCTTACCTTGGCCATGTCTTTGAGTATTGCACACCTTGTGCTTTTGGGCACTCCAGTGATGTTGCAGCTCTGAAATATGGCCAAACTGGTGGCAAGTGGCATCTTGGCAGCTGCACGCTTGACTTTTCTCAGTTCATGGGCAGTTATTTTGCGCCTTGGTTTTTCCACACGCTTCTTGCGACCCTGTTGACTATTTTGAATGAAACGCTTGATTGTTCGATGATCACGCTTCAGAAGCTTTGCAATTTTAAGACTGCTGCATCCCTCTGCAAGATATCTCACTATTTTTGACTTTTCTGAGCCTGTCAAGTCCTTCTTTTGACCCATTTTGCCAAAGGAAAGGAAGTTGCCTAATAATTATGCACACCTGATATAGGGTGTTGATGTCATTAGACCACACCCCTTCTCATTACAGAGATGCACATCACCTAATATGCTTAATTGGTAGTAGGCTTTCGAGCCTATACAGCTTGGAGTAAGACAACATGCATGAAGAGGATGATGTGGACAAAATACTCATTTGCCTAATAATTCTGCACTCCCTGTATTGTTGTATATCTACAATGACAAAGAAGAGCTATTCTATTCTAGTCTATTACTGAGATGCCCCACCTACTGTTTTCTTTTTTTCTTTCATCTTTTTCTTTCTTACAACATGCCATCACCCATTCAATTTTTCTATGCTGTAGATATAACTTATTTAACATGGCTTGAAATGCAAGTGGAATGTAGTTCTCCTCACAGGCAGCTTTTCATCAACTGTATTAAGTGCAATTATCCAGGCTTCAGAAGTATCAAAAAGCATGCTTTTCATTGGGGGCTTAAATGTAACTCAGTACCTTGGAGGAAGGTTTGTTTTATTTTTTTGTTTTTTCCTACGCACAAGTGATATCACATCTATTGTGCAACTTTCAAAAATTTGAAAGGCTGTCATGTTATGATAAAATAAAAGGAAGAAAATAAACATGTATGAACAGAAATAGGTGCAAACATACAGTACCAGAATCCAGTACCAGGATCTCCAGCACTTTAGCCTTAATTTCAACAGTAGATAATTCAGTATTTTTTAAGCACTTTTTTACAAAATGTACTTTGTGCCCGATGTAAAACATAAAAAAAAACAAAAACATTTTTTGGATTTTGGCCTTTTAGTATTTAACCCAAAAAACAAACTTGGGTAAATTGCACAACAATCACAATCTTGGGCCATAAGAGAGGTCAGAGTAACAGAGTTCTACTCAAAAACTGGCAACAAATAACACTGATTCAAACAAGCTGACTTTTCAAAGTGAGACAAAGGGGAAACTTAAATATTGGCTGGTCAGCCCACAAAGACACAAAAAGGGGTAGAATACAAAAAACCCTAAGTGAAACTAACATAGCAAATCTCATTTCCCCCTATGATCCAGAGTTGTGGTACCTGCGTCTCCATGTAGGCTTGCTCCACCCTTTTTCCACCTCTTAGTTCATCAGCCAAGGAGCAGCTGTCATTGAGGTAACTCAGAAAACAAAGAAAAAGATTAACTCAAGTTATACATACAACAGTGTTAACTAAAATGCTATTATTTCAGAATATAGTATTATGTAAATTAATTCTATACCAAAAATAATTCTCTATTACTGTGTAAATTAAATCCTTTATTTAAAGAAAGCTAAATATACAGTTTTAGAACACCCCAATTTCTCCAGTTTTTTTTTACTGAAAATTATGCAGTTTAATGTCTCATTTTACAAAAAAGCAATTGGAGTTAAAAATAAATCATGGAATCGATTTACAGACCAAAATGTGTTCTAACCTTTGACTCATCAGTAGCCACCTTTGGCAGATATAACAGCTGAACACAGCCGTGTCATTCTTTCTACAATAGGAATCAAATATTCTCCCATAACTGTAGCAGAAGTTCCCATAAATGTGGACCTTGTAGGTTGCTTTGCTTTCACTCTTCTGTCCAGTTCAAACCAGCTCAATGGGGTTTAAGTCTGGAGACTGTGCTGGACACTCCATGTTACCAAGCTCACCATCTTGTTCTTTGTTCCTGAGGTAGTTCTGGCACAGTTTGGACTTACGTTTTGGGTCATTATCTTGCTGTAGGAACCAACTAGGAACAACTAGGTGCATACCAGAGAGTACTGCATGGTGCTGCAGAATGCTGTGGTTTTGGTTCAGGGTGCCTCTCACTCTGTACGAGTCACCAACCCTGGATCCAGCAAACAGCCCCAGACCATCACACTTCCTCCTCCATGTTTGACAGTTGATGCCACACACTGTGGAACCATCCTTTCACCTACTCGACGGCGTACAAAGATCCTGCATGATAAACCAAAGATTTCAAATTTTGATTCATCAGTCCATAACACCTTCTTCCCGTCTTCAATATTCCAATGGACTCCAATGGTGTTTCATGGCCCAGCCAAGCCTCTTTGTCTTATTCTGACGTCTGGCTTTCTTGCTGCAACTCATCCTGTCAAACCTGCAGCTTGAAGTCTTCTCTTCACAGCTGAAACTGAGACTTGCTTACTACGACCACTATTAAGCTGCTTGAAGCTGTTGTCCTGTGAGCCGCCGATCACACAAGCTGTTAACTTTCAGAAACTTGTCCTCTGATTCAGTTGTGTCTTTGGGTCTGTCAGTAATCCTGAAAAGTTGGAACACCTGTAGGAATTAGTAGCACCAGCTTTCAAGGCTTGATCAATCTCCATTGCTGCAGAACAGCTTTAAATTGTTAACCCATGTTGTCCCTAAAAAAGGCCTTTTGGTATAATTCTGAAATATACATTATTTTTCACTTTTGGCTAACCTTAATTTTTTTCACCACTTACCTTTGTACCATTCAAGCTATTTATTGGACTTGAATGATTTGAATTGGAATAAATAACTGGAAATATTGGGGTGTTCTAAAACTTTTGATCACTAGTGTAAGTGTAGTGTTATGTATAAGTCTCTATTGTTGCACTGTGATGTTTGGTAGATATTACCCAATATGTGTGGCTGTAACTGCAGCCATCACATGACTTTAGGTTTCCTTTCAGGCACCATATGCTTCTTTTTTAAATTACCTTTCTTCTTTTACTTCACTTACCTATACATTTGATTTCTAAGGTCCCTTTATCTTTTGCCATGCTTGTGTCTGATTGGTAAATCGCCCACCCAAAGACTAACTTCTCTTTGTTTTCCAGTGGTCACATTTTCAAGTCATTTCATGTTTTCCTGAAAGTTCTTTGTGTTGCTCTTCCCCAGTTTCTAGTTAGCTTTTTTCCTTTCAATATCTTAAGCTGTGTTGTGGGATTTTCTGTTAATAAAGTCTGCAACACGGCCAGCTGTGGTCAAGCTATTTTAACCCTTTAAAACCAGTCGGAGCGGGCACGCTCCGTTTTGCGTAACTATTTTTAAATCCCTGTAGAACCGGAACCACGTAAGCTAGCGCAATAATTTTTTTTGCGTATGAAACCAGAGGAGTTGTACTTTCATCTTATGCCATCAGCTTGCCCGAGGTCACGGTTTCCTTCCACATATAGCTTTGGAAAAATTGCATAAAATGTACTTGCAGTATCAAAAACATAATATTCCAGAAACACGCTTTGCTGATCCAATCAGCTGTTCGCAACACTTCCTAGGTTTGAATAGACGTCAGCGTGAACTATCGCATGTCTGCCATTACTTGCCCGAAACCGGAAGTGACGTTATCTTTGTGGAAAATGTAGTTTTTTACCTTCGGGGCCTTATAAGCTTATACTGATGTTTTTAAAAGTCATGTTTGACTTTATGCTTTTCTGCACAGTTTCTGGGATGCTTAGAACTAAAACTGCACTGCTGGAAATAGTTTATTTTGATGCACATGCTGTTTTTTTTTTTGCAAACTTGCATTATAATATTTATTTTCATTTTTCCTGCAGTGTATAAAAATTGGTGTATTTCAAAAATAAAACTATGAAGACACTCATAATAAATTTCCTGTTGTTTGAAACTATTTTGTTCAACTTTTTTGTATTTACAGTTTTGAGGGATAAACCTCTTAAATTTCTCTAACTAGAAATATATGTAAAAAAACAAAAACGATTTTCTTTTTTTTTTTAGTTTATTGCACTTTTTTGCAATTTATGTAGTTACTGTGGACTTAATGCATACATATTACAATTTGCGCTATAATGGTTGTATTGATGTGTAGCAACTTGAAATGCTCCCAAAAAATGGCACTAGAGCATGTAAAAATGTAAAGATAAGCTCTGGCGGACCTGGTTCTATGGTAGGTCTTAAAGGGTTAATTACTGCATGCAGGAAAGCCAACACACATCAGACATCACAGTTCACAGTCATGGGGCATCGCAGCGTCCCTTTTATACCCTCACACACAACTCTGTATTTTTCAGTTACTACAGGGTTTTGTCTCATGGGCTGTTGCTGGTCAGAGAGCGACCCCCGCTATCTTTTCCCAGGAAGCTCCTGGCACTGGTCATCTTTGGACTTTTGTCCTTCTACGCCCTAACAGTTAGCAGATAGCATAGTGAAACATCGTTAAACGAAGCTAAGCAGTTTTCACCAGGTCATATTGACACATACACATACTGCATCTAAGCATGCAAAGGTTACACAAAAATCATACCATGAAGTTCTAACACCTAAATCTAAATGTGAAATGTGAAAACTAGAATTTTCCGATTACAGCTGAGTCCCAGTCTGGTTTTAGACTTGAAATTGTGTCTGAGCCTTGCCAGTTATCTTTAACTTACTGACAGCACTTCATGTTACATTTTAATATGAATCTTTTGTATATATTTTTTTATTAGTAACTGTCACAATACTAAAGAAAGACTGATATTTCTCTGTACTTAGTTCAGTGGTTCTGTCATAATACGACATATGCAAACAACATTAAGGGATAAGATGAGTGCTTGTCTCAAACACTGTAAGAAGGCACATTACATGTTCCTCATTAGACCATCATTACACTTAACTCATTCTACGTTATTACTCCAGTACATTCCATATTCTTACTTCAACAGCTGGTAAAAAAATCTAAAGAGAACAGCAGCCAAGGTCAAATCTCTAACCCACTCCTTTAGTTGGGCCACAAGACAAAGCCATCTAGACACACACTCCTCCACTACTGGGCTCTCCTGGCAGTTTCCCTGCTGGTTTTGGCGCTTTTAGCGGGACTTTTTGCGGCACACTCGGCTGTGCGGTGGCCCGCGGTGTCTCTGGCGATCGCTGCCGCGCTGCTGCCGCTGTGGGGCCGCAGCCTGCGGCGGCGGGACGAGGGGACCTCCCGGCGGGTCTGCGTGCTGGTGCTGGGGACATCGGGCGCAGTCCTCGGATGCAGTATCACGCTTTATCCCTGAGTAAACACGGGTACCATGTAGTCCAAAGGTGAGGTAGAGAGTAGTGGGTAACAGGCTGAAGGGGACTGCAGAAACTTTAACTGTCAGGTTAAGTATTATTTCCCATATGACGTCGCCTTGCACGAAGCTAAGAAGACCACGGACTAATAGACCTCTCTGCATCGAATCATATCTGTTATTAATCTCTGTCTCTCTTCCACAGCATGTCTTTCATCCTGTTTTCCTTCTTTCACCCCAACCGGTCGCAGCAGATGGCCGCCCCTCCCTGAGCCTGGTTCTGCCGGAGGTTTCTTCCTGTTAAAAGGGAGTTTTTCCTTCCCACTGTCGCCAAAGTGCTTGCTCATAGGGGGTCATATGATTGTTGGGTTTTTCTCTGTATTTATTATTGTGCTATCTACTGTACAATATAAAGCGCCTTGAGGCGACTTTTGTTGTGATTTGGCGCTATATAAATAAAATTGAATTGAATTGAATTGAATTGAATTGAATTGAATTGAATTGAATTGAATTGAATTACTGCCTCTGGAATGAGTGCCAACCCTGCCTGGATGTCATGAGAAATGACATAAATCAGCATGGAAGACTTCCAAACTAGTAAAAATAGTTTTTAACACAAAGTACCTGGTGAGTTTTCTTTTTTATAGTGTTTTTTTTTTCCTGTATTTTCTCAGGAGGGGAAAGCGGTGCTCTACCTGCACTGTGTATAGTGCTGATGTCAACTGAGAAAATTGTCAGACGGTGGAAGGAATACTTCGAGGACCTCCTTAATCCCACTGACACGTCTTCCGAGGAGGAAGCAGAGTCTGGGGATGAGGGGAATGACCCGCCAATTTCCGGGGGTGAGGTCACTGAGGCAGTTAAACAACTCCTTGGTGGCAGAGCCCCTGGTGTTGATGAGGTCTGCCCCGAGTTCCTGAAGGCTCTGGACGTTGTAGGGCTGTCCTGGTTGACATGCCTCTGCAATGTTGCGTGGAGATCAGGGGCAGTACCCCTGGACTGGCAGACCGGGGTGGTGGTCCCCATCTTTAAGAAGGGGGACCGGAGGGTGTGTTCCAACTATAGGGGGATCACACTCCTCAGCCTCCCTGGGAAAGTCTATGCCAGGGTGCTGGAAAGGAGAGTTCGTTCGCTAATCGAACCTCGGATACAGGAGGAACAATGTGGTTTTCGTCCTGGTCGCGGAACACTGGACCAGCTCTTTATCCTCTCAAGGATACTTGAGGGTGCATGGGAGTTTGCCCAACCAGTCTACATGTGTTTTGTGGACTTGGAGAAGGCATTCGACCGTGTCCCTCGGGGTGTCCTGTGGGAGGTGTTGCGGGAGTATGGGGTGTCTGGCCCATTGCTACGGGCCATTCGATCCCTATACAACCGTTGCAAGAGTTTGGTTCGCATTGCCGGCAATAAGTCGGACTCGTTCCCGGTGGGTGATGGGCTCCGCCAGGGCTGCCCTTTGTCACCGGTTCTGTTCATAATTTTTATGGACAGGATTTCTAGGCGCAGCCAAGTGGCGGAGGGCTTTCACTTCGGTGGCCTCAGAATCTCATCTCTGCTTTTTGCGGATAATGTGGTTCTGTTGGCTTCATCGGGTGAAGGCCTCCAGCTCGCACTGGAACGGTTCGCAGCCGAGTGGGAAGCAGCGGGAATGAGGACCAGCACCTCCAAATCTGAGGCCATGGTTCTCAGCCGGAAAAGGGTGGAGTGCCCACTCCGGGTCGGGGATGAGTTCCTGCCCCAAGTGGAGGAGTTCAAGTATCTCGGGGTCTTGTTCGCGAGTGATGGGAGAAGGGAGCCGGAGATCGACAGATGGATTGGTGCTGCGGCCGCTGCACCGGTCCGTCGTGGTGAAGAGGGAGCTGAGTGTAAAAGCGAAGCTCTCAATTTACCGGTCGATCTACGTCCCTACCCTCACCTATGGCTACGAGCTGTGGGTAGTGACCGAAAGAACGAGATCGCGGATACAAGCGGCGGAAATGAGAAGTTCAGCCATCCGGGAGGGGCTCAGAGTAGAGCTGCTGCTCCTCCACATCGAAAGGAGCCAGCTTAGGCGGTTCGGGCATCTGACAAGGATGCCTTCTGGGCGTCTCCTGGGTGAGGTGTTCCGGGCATGTCCCACCGGGAGGAGGCCCCGGGGCAGACCCAGGACACGCTGGAGAGATTATATCTTTCGGCTGGCCTGGGAACGCCTTGGTGTTCCCCCGGATAAGCTGGAGGAGGTGGCTGGGGAGAGGGAGGTCTGGGCTTCTCTGCTTAGGCTGCTGCCCCTGTGACCCGGCCTCAGATAAAGTGGATGAAGATGGATGGATGGATGTATTTTAAACACAGGACCAGAAAAAATGAACTGAAAAAAATAAACTATGGATAGAAATGTAAAAGAAAGGACAGTAACAGTCAAAGCAGTGTAAAAGTGTCTAGAGGGTAGCACTTCTTTTAAAGTTCAATAATAAAGGGGTAATAGTAGGGAAAACATTTGGAACTAGAAATTAATAATGTTGTAATTTCTAAGTTATTACCATGCAATTACCGCTGGTAGTTTCTGTGTCATAAGCACAAAACAGCTGCAAAATGCAAAACTGTCTGTTTCTATTTTATAAAAAATAAATAACCTATTAAAGTTTAACTTAAACTTAGAATGTGTGTAATTACTACCTGAAAACACTTGTGGTAGTTTCTGTGTAATAAGCATAAATAGAAACAGTCTGCAAAAACCTGGCTGCCAGTAGGTGGCAGACTGCTGCCTACTGGGAGTCTACACTTTCTATTTTATCCCTGGATAAACACAAAGAAGAAGTTGGGCACCAACTGCTGACTTTAACCACCATTTGCCTCCTTTTGGGCTTGTCTCGTAGATCCATGCTTGTATAAACCAATGGATTATAACAATATATTTGGAACCAAACCCACATTCTAGCTACTGATGTAGGACTACAAGGTAAGTAAAACATTTTTTTTATTCCTTAAGTTATATTTAGGACCATGTCTCTTGTCGTTATTAGCTTATGTCACATATTGCCAACTTACACCACTAACAGAGTAGCTAACAGTAGGTTAGCAGCTAACGATAGCTTAGCTAATTTTGTTTTTTAGTCCTTTATTTATCCCGGTAAAAAATCTAATTGAGATTAAAAATCTCATTTCCAAGAGAGACCTGGCATCATGGTAACAAAAGTCAAAATACATGTAGTATATAACATTTAAGTATATAACATTTAAAACAAATACAATATCCTGTACGAACATGTGCAAAATATACAATAACAGATCAATTAAGAACAATCACACTGAGTAAAAGAGTTATTCTCTTGTTCCTTTAAGATGGACTTAAACTCCCCCAAGGTAACCAATTCTGATTATTTTAGTTCCTTCTGCAGACTATTCGAGGAAACAGGCAGCGTATTTAAAAGCCTTTTTCCCAATTCTGTTCTGATTTTTGGGACAATCAATTGTATGATATTGTGCGAACGAAGGCTGGATTGGTTGTGGTTTTTACACATATAAACACATAAATAAGAGGGAACCAGCCCAAGGAGAGATTTATAGATAAAGAGCAACCAATGGAAAAGTCTGCAAATATACAAAGATGGACATTTAGCAGCAGCATACAAAGAACAATGATGTACACGATTTCCATAGCCAGTAATAAAACATAAAGCACTATGGTAGACAGTATCCAACCTCTTTAGGTAGTGGGCAGGTGCATTCATAAAAAGCAGGTGACCGTAATCCAATAAGGTAAAAAAGTTGCACGAATCAAGTGTTTTCTCACTTGGAGGGAGAAACAGGAATGATTTCTAAAAAAGTAACATAGTTTTAGTTTTAACTTCGACACAAGCCTTTTAATGTGGGTTTTAAATGACAAATTCTGATCTATAATGATCCCTAGATACTTGTAAGATGTGAGTGTTTCAATTTCAGTTCCTTGAATAGTTTTAATCTTAGGAGATGTAGCTAACAACTCTTTGCCATTTGAGAATAACATGAACTTGGATTTCTCTGGATTTAACACCAACTTAAGTTGAGTTAAATGAATTCAGGAATTCAGCATTTGATAAGTTATCACAAAGGTTGTTTATGTAAAGAGAAAAGAGCAATGGTCCTAATATGGATACTGGGAGAAAAGAGGAAGAAGACCCAGCAGCATGGACACACTGTTTTCTTGCTGACAAGTAATTTGATAACCAACTTACAGCATTTACAGATAGACCAATATTGTTTAGGCTATTTACTAAAATGGCATGGTCAACTGTATCAAAAGCCTTTGACAAGTGTTACGGGTTCGAAATTGAGGACGAGAGTAAAACAATGATGGTCCAGAAGAGGTCAATCAAACAATTGATTTTAATGAATACACGCAGCGTGGAGAGGTGCAAACTGCAGAACAGTTGTACATCTCTACCCAAAATACACTCTAGATTGCTTTTATAACATCAGGGTATTGTAACGCCCCTTCTTGCGTTTACAAGCACATAATTTGCATGTACAGAACATTCATGTATTTTAAGAATTAACTGCAACATAGAGGTTCCTCCTTGTGGCATACTCTTCCGAATATAGTGATGACCTAAGGCCTTTGAGGTCACCATGGACTGGACATCCTTCCGTCACCTGTAACTAAGCAAACTCAAATACCACAAGAAGCTGAATACATTCAGGCCTTTGCTCAGCTACTATTTTACTGTAACAATATACTCAGCATATGAGTTATGATATATATATATTTAACTCAATCATTTTAAAGTAGTTATAACTGCACCTATAATAAACATGTTAATATTTGATTATGATAACCCCTATAATGTAAATTATAACATAATGCCAGCAGCTTCAATAAACACTTCGATGAAATGATAATTAATGCAATGATAAAGATGATGGTTATGAACAGTAACCATAAAATAATTCCTATAATTCTACAATTCCCTCTCTTGACGTCTTCCAAAGACGTCACTACACAATTCCCAGGTCCACTACCTTCGCTCTGACCCTCTCTTGGCGCCCCCTGACTCAGCAAACCAGACAATAACCTCACGTCATCTAGGTGGTCCAGTAATAAAACGCCAGCTCCCACTTGAAAACACTTCATGCTTAAGTGGTCTCTGCTCCTTCTCTGGGTCCCTCTCTAGTGGAAATCTAGTGGAATGGACCCTCGTCATCAATCACTAAGTAAACTGAATTGGCGCAGGTCTCAAATAAGAAGTAGAAGACACTTGGGCCTTCGCTCAGGCCTGCTACTAGATTTATGTGTATTGTAAGCATGCATGCAATTAACCTACTATGTTCTCATCTTCCCTCAACATGTATCACCTGGACACTCTCACCAGTGAAGCTTAAAACCCTCTTGGATAGAACATCAACTCTAAACTAGCACAGTTATGCAATGTGTATAAAATGAACTAAACCTGTGAATAGAATGAATGTGATGACAAACCTATTCAATGCACTATGAACCCTGTAAACAATATTACTGGTAAACAATGCTGTAAAACATGTTCTTAATGCAATCATAAAACATCACTGACACTTGCCAAGTTTACTTAGCCACACCTTTCCATTGTCCAAACACAGATGTCATCCAGGACGCCAGCAGATTTTCGATACCTGAGTGCTCATGCATGGTTTTAGATAATTCGATTTTGCTCTCCCGTCAGTGAACTCGGACCAAATTGTTCTGCGAACCCCATCATGGCGTCCCTGGTTTGGTTAGAGAGTCTCAGCAGCTTGTAATGAACATAATGCGGCCAACATTTTTCTTAGGCGTTACCCAAAGAAATATACTCTCCAATCCTGCAACTACCTGACTTACCAGCTTGCACTCATTAGGAACTCCCCTGGGCACTCCTATGGAGTCTATCCAGGTCGGCGAGTTCAAACGAGGATCATATGCATGGGTAGTCTGGGTCCCTCTTTTGGCCAAAATGTATCTCTTACGTATGGCAGCTAAAGTTCACGTGTTATGTTGTGGAATAGCCTTTACCTGGTTTCCAATAAGCATGATCGGAGCTCCCAATCGCACCATCGCACATGTCCCTACGCTTCCCATAGGAACACGAATATCTTCCCCACAGTATTAGTAGAGCCCACTTCTTGCCCATGTTCCAATTACCGTGGTAGGGTCGCTTACATTGTTGGTGGTTCGTCCTGTGAGTGTGACAGCACACCTAGTTGGGTCGATCTCTCCCACCTTGTACTTTTCATTATCTGTAGAAAACTTGAAACATGTAATTATCTTATTTTAGCATAAATGGTCCCACTGCTGTCTGCTTTGAAATGGCAGGGAAAAGTCTGGACAACAAAGTACAGTTGCCAGTAGTCACTCCACTTCTAGTTAACTGTAACATACAATCATAGCCCCACTCATCCTCTAATGCAATGGTGCGGGCTCTGTAAACAACCGTGGCCTAGCTGAAGCACAGGCAACACCGTCAGATACATGTTGTTCTCTAACACCTTGAGCCACCCAATCAAGCCAGAGGTTACTGTCCTTGAAACCCGTGGCGCGCTTTATCAACTCTTTAAGCTTCAGTCTAAAGTAATCTGTTGTCAGAAGTACTCTCCCTTTTGGTTCCTGTTCCTTTTGAGCTACTGTTCCCGAAGTTACCATCTGATCAGTCAGAATGGTGATTAAGCTTTCTGCGAGCGGCTTAGACTTTTCATCAACTAAATTTACCCTAAGCATATCATGGGGTGATTGCAGACCCGTACATCATACGCTCTCCAGCTACTACTAGCTCCTGTACACTTAATGACGTCACACAAATCAAATGTGAATGAGCTGGTAGACCCTTTACCATAATTCAACCCTATGCCCTTATTCCTGCTGAGACTCTCATCACCTTTACCTGACCCCTCGCGCTTTTGTCTTTTTTACCGATCCTGTTTTAGCAACTACAGTCTCAGGAAGTGCTGGGCTGGACTGGCCTCCGTGTTCAGACAAGTGGTTCGGAGTGCCCTGCAAAATATAGACAATAAACAACACAGCCATAGTTAATATCATTGCATACAATAAACATGTAGTTGTAAGGAACATTCTAATCAGTTTTCTCATTACGTGTCTCTGATTCGTGTGTTTGCATCATGTTATATAAACTTTGTATACTTTGTAGTGCATTATGCTAAGCAAACCAACCCTTTCAATTCCCCAACCCTATCTGTCTCCTCAACGGGTTGTATGTTTTCAATGTTTCCTTATTATTTTGTCATAAAATAAATCAAACAAATAACTTAAGCTGTGTGACGGCACCTTGCGTTTACGCCAGGCTGTGAGCTGCCCTGAATCTACTTGCTACACCCCCCTTTCACCCAATTTAATTTCTCAATCTTAGTTTAAACTATTCCTGACCTTCCCCTTCTCTCATCTGATCATCTCAAGCACATCCTGTACCAAATTTGCTTCCTCTTTTCAAGCCCACATTTAATTACAAGCTCTAACACATTTGCCCTATACGGCGGTCTCGACGTGTTTCCTGTCTACTTACAAAAATACCAGAGTTATTCTCAGAACTCAGAGCTGAGGTTCCCCTTTTCTAAGTCTGTATGTTCTACAAGAAAGCAAGTCGGTAAACAAGTTTATCATCACAAAGGTTATTAGGCAAAGGTCACGTAGACATTTGCTTAGTAACCCTAAAAGAGCACATTTCATGTAGCTAATCGCATATATTAACACCCCCCTTTTTGTGACACATCTCATGTGTTACAAACTCAAAGTCCTTCACTCAGGTTAGGCAATTAAAAGAAAAGTTTAGTCCTATCATATTATGTATAAATGCTCCGGAGCTTCAAACCTGTGTTTAAGGAATGAAATCAAATTAATCATCATGTCAAATCCTTTCTTGGCTCCATCCACAGCCTGCATCCTTGACCTGGAAACAAAACCTGTGTGTTAACCAGAACATCACCTTTTATACTCAGTTTTCCACTTATGATCCAACCTGTGTTATAACAGAAAAGTTAAAACAGAACAATTATCAGTCATGTGTCCAACCTTAGTCCAGTCTTTTGTCAGTGTCCAGTCGGTCCAACCTATGGTCTGCCTGGTCCGTCCAGTCACCATCCATTTACACACATTCACTCACACGCATTACCATCAGGTATTGCTGACAGTGGAGACTATCTCGCAAATATTCAGTCTTCACTCTCAGCAACATCAACTCATTTATTTGTTTTACTTTGTTTTTAAGAAAATAGTTCTTTCTGCTTTTGGACTGGATTGGCTCGCGGCAATCCTTTTAGACAGAGAGTTAGCCTTCTCCTCTGCCTATTGTAATCTGGAGAAGGTCACCGAGAATTTTCAGCGCTGTTATCCACTCTTTTGCAGGCCTGCTTAGAACAAAAATGAGAAAAAGAGAGCTGATTATTAGCTCATCAAAACACAAAACAAAATCACCTGACAGGTTTTTTCTAAGTGCACTGTTATAGAAACTATGGGCCCTTTTAGACATGTCCATGTTTATCAAAACTCCCTCTATTAAAATGAAAAACAACAGCCCAAAAAATCTTAAACCATCTTAAATTTCACCCATTCAACGCACTGAAAACCTTGTCCAAACTGCACCGTTTTACACACAACCATGTCCCCTTAGACACTTCACCATACTTAGATTCAGCCTAACACCTTACAACAATGTGTCAACACTAAGTTATACACCTCCTAATCAAATTTGCACCTCTGAACAATCTACCCCTCCTTTAAGGCCTCAATCACACACACACAGCAAGCTCCTCTGTCCACATTCACACAAGCTCTCAAACTTTTTCCATACTCAGCCATATCTCAACAATTTAACTTGGCAAAAGAAATACTTTTTTAAACCTCCTGCCACTATTCAATTATTTTCATTTTCTTTCTATACTAATCACTTGTTTTGATCACTCAGTGCAAAAGCACTCCTAAGTCACCCTTTTAAACTAGTTTAATCAGTTTATTCAACATTCACACCATTCTATCACTCATACAAGTAGCAAGCCGATCTTCATTGCGTATGTTTGTGTGTGCTATTTTGCATATATGGCTTCACCGTCTCACAGACACTTTCCCATTCTCCAGTTAAAGAGTCAGTTTTCTCCGTCCCCCAATCACTGACCCAAATTTTACTTCCCCACCTTAAATCACAGCCCTCCTGATCTTCCCGAAGTTAGGGCTTGCTGTCAGGTTCCTGGACACTGTAAACAATTCAACCAGAAACTTGGCTTAACATATCCATTCATGTTAACCTGTACTTTTGTCCGACTCCTGCATCTGGAGAATTGGTCTGGGTCTGCTTTACTCCTGAAAATAACAAACTAAGACATTTTCATTATTATCACGGGTGCCTAAATGACCCATTTCTCTGTCTCTGGTCAGAAACACCAATTATGCCATGCATGTAAGCGTGTTCTTCCCTGCATTTTATGTTAATTGGGTGTAAACTGCTTCTTCATTAAATTAATTCATTGAGTTTCTCATTGCATTTCTATGTATTCATGTTAATGTACACTACGTGTAAGCTGTTTCTTCATTGCATCCTATATATTCATATTTAATTTATGCATTTCACCACTGAGCTTTAGATTCAAACTATCTCACTTCTGATTCATTTCAAAAATATCTCACATGTAACAATTTGTATGTGTGTTTTCTATTCATTAAGGTAATGACAATTATTTCTTTCATTATTCTTACCTTTTCTAATGTTTACCTCTTTGTTATGCTATGGTGGACATCCCTAAACAATTCATGAGTTCAGGTTTCAATTTTCAATCTAATTATATCCTATATTCTCGCAGTCAAACTCGTCCAGCTTCATCTCTCACTGGTCCTCTCTGCACAATGTCCTGTTCGGGCTTCAAAGCTCCAGCAAACACAGTCTCAACTCAGCTGCTGTCTTCTTCTCTGTTTCTTTACAGTCTTTCTTTCAGATTTAGTCCCAGCATGGCAAAATATCACTCAATGTCCAGTGCTCTTCCACAATTCTTTATCCCACTGTTCAACTGCCCAGCCTGTATTTTCACAGTACATCTTGCATTACTCTTACATGCTGCTGCTGGTCGTCAGTCGTCATCAGTGTTAATGGATCAGTGGCACTGTCGTTTGCCTGCTGTATTCAAGTCCACGATGTTCTATCGGTCTTCATCAGGCGATTGACTGTCCTTTGAACTTCTTCTCCGCTTCAGGGACAAAGTGAGAGATCCAGCCGCACAATTTCGAGCCAAAGACTGGCTTATTTTCCCAATTCTTTTAATCTACTTTTCTGCTGCTGAACTCAAGGTTGCAAAGTTGAAAGACGCCCACCTGTATTGACACACTAAACCATATAATTAGTATTATATTCATTTTTTCTTAAAGGCTTCATTTGCTTCATGTGCCTAGAGTTAACTCTCTCTCTCTACTCTGGGTGCACACTTGTCACCGTGAGCTTCCCTTTTTATGGGCATGCATTTCCTGTCCCACACACACACACACGGTTTCCTGTTTCTACAGCTTCTGCAGAGACTTCCTTTTAATTTCACAATCTACAAATAATCAGTAATTCTACTAAAAAACCATATGCCTTCATTTCACTCACACACATTTTAATAGCGCTCTTTCACACATCAGGACAACTAAGACTTCTCCACACACATCACCATTCTTTAGGTCAGTTTTGTAGCATCAATCACACAATCATTTCTTGAGTGGGTGTACTAAGTGCATATACTTATGTGTTTTTAAACAGAAAAATAAACTCAACCTCTCATCTTCATAGACCCAAAAGTAAGCATATTATTTCCCTAGTCAAAAGTCAAACCGTTACTCACAGTAATTTTTAATCTAACAGCCTTTGTGTTTTGAAACTAAAAAGAGGAAGGAACAGCGCCCAATTTAAACTGCGCATGTTGTCACTCAACAACACACACAGAAAATGTAACTGTATATATTATCTCAAACTGAAACAAAACCCATCTAAAAATCCTAAAACATCTTACGTCGACACCCCAAAACACACATCGCTTACAGACATCCTTATTAATTAAATTATCTCAAATTCAATTTCAGTTCTCAGAACCCAGGTAACGGTCTTAAGTATCAACAGTTTATGTATCCTATCTCAAAACCCCGCAAAAAGTCATACAGTCCTGGCAAGAAATAAAACTTTACTTACATATTGTAATAAACAAAACCAGCGTCTTAAGTACGTGCATCAGCAATGTCTAGCAGTCTCTATAAACTTCCTATCAGTCTTACACAGTTTTACCTAGTACAGACACGTGTCAAGCAAACCCCATACTCATATTCTACAGTTATCATGAAATACTTATCATAATCAACAACAGTCACACAAATATAATAAACATAAACTGCATTTCTTCCCTTAAAACACAGATTGAAGTCGTCCTTAACCCTGGCTCTGCAGTCAGTCATCAGCCACTCATTAGTAAACAGGAAATGTCACTCTAAATAAGTCACAGGCATCTCATTTACATAGACACAGACACACTCTCAAAATAACCAGCCTGCTGCAGTGCCCGTGGCAGACAGAGCCTATATACAAACATAGAAATTATAACACAGAGACGTCTGATAAATTAAATAATATTTACAAGGCCTTAAATTGCACAACCTACATAATTTAGACAAAATTTGAATTAACCCTCCAAGGGACAAACTCCAAGTTTTTGATAATCAATGACCCAGTATCAGGTCCAACCTGTGTCTGGTCTAATTGCTAAAGTTCCTAAGTAAATTTAAAAGCGTCCAACGCCCAAGGTCCAACCTTTACTACCCAAAAAAAGTGCAAACACCGTTCCAAACGGTCAACTGATCCAATCAGTAGCTATTTTGGACCGTCCTCAGTTGTCCACGATTGCCAATCGAACTATCCCGTCCAACGGAAGATCCTGGTCGTCACCAGGAAATTGGGAGCGTCACCTCCGAACAATGCACTTTCTTAGAACTTCCCACAGTTCCGTTCTACAGAAATTTACTTGTATTTTAAAGACATCCTATGAAACCACAAAACCAACTTTATTGATGTCCAAGCCCAGCTTTATATTCAATTATGACTGTATTACCATACACAGTTTCCAAATTACCTATAATCCTAAATTCAGTAGTCCAACTACTTTAAATTCTCTTTCCTTAGCAGTCCAACTGCATTTCCTTTAATCAGTACTGTCACTTAACCTTACATTATCATTACTTCAACTTCAATTCTCATGAGATTTTCACCAAAACCAAAACAGACCTTTACCAGTAATTTTCAGTGAGTAGACTTTCAATTTTGTCAGAACCAATTCAGCACTGTTTGGAAATAATTCAACAGGTAGTGCCTTACCTTTGAATAAGCCGGCTTATGTCCACTCACTTCGACCACTGACTCGTGTCTGCCTGTTTGAGCACCTTGGACCCTCTCAGTCTCAACCTCCACCTTTTCTCCCTCAACCCTCGGCCAATGCACCAAATGTTACGGGTTCGAAATTGAGGACGAGAGTAAAACAATGATGGTCCAGAAGAGGTCAATCAAACAATTGATTTTAATGAATACACGCAGCGTGGAGAGGTGCAAACTGCAGAACAGTTGTACATCTCTACCCAAAATGCACTCTAGATTGCTTTTATAACATCAGGGTATTGTAACGCCCCTTCTTGCGTTTACATGCACATAATTTGCATGTACAGAACATTCATGTATTTTAAGAATTAACTGCAACATAGAGGTTCCTCCTTGTGGCATGGTTCCTCCTTGTGGCATACTCTTCCGAATATAGTGATGACCTAAGGCCTTTGAGGTCACCATGGACTGGACATCCTTCCGTCACCTGTAACTAAGCAAACTCAAATACCACAAGAAGCTGAATACATTCAGGCCTTTGCTCAGCTACTATTTTACTGTAACAATATACTCAGCATATGAGTTATGATATATATATATTTAACTCAATCATTTTAAAGTAGTTATAACTGCACCTATAATAAACATGTTAATATTTGATTATGATAACCCCTATAATGTAAATTATAACATAATGCCAGCAGCTTCAATAAACACTTCGATGAAATGATAATTAATGCAATGATAAAGATGATGGTTATGAACAGTAACCATAAAATAATTCCTATAATTCTACACAAGTCAAGAAAAAGCAGCATTTTTTTTGCAGTCCATTGAATCAATGATGTCATTAACCACTTTGATAGCAGTAGTTATTGTGCTGTGTTGTTTTCTGAATCCACACTGATGTTGAGAAAGAACTGAACTTTTGTCCAAAAACTCTTTCAGTTGTTCACTAATAAACTTTTCTAGAACTTCTGCTAGAACACACAATTTAGATATGGGCCTGTAGTTGTTGGGCCTGATAATACTTACATATGTACATATATATCTTTGGATGGTTTGGGGTCAATCAGTGATGAAGGCGGTGCAGGATGGTGGTGTTGTGCCCCTCACAACCCTGAATTGAACAAGCTACCATGTTGCTACCATGATATTAGCTGGATATTAAGTAGTTTGGTAATTGCATGGTAATAACCTAGAAATTACCACATTCCGTTCTTATTTTCCCTTGTTTCCCTACTATTACCCCTTTATTACTAAGATGTAAAAGAAAGTGCTACCAGTTTCAGTTTTTCAACAATTCTCAAAACTAAATATGTAAACGTTTTACTGTGTTGGCAATGGTAATACTTCTAATAAGGCAGTATTAATTCTATCTAAATTTATATTCAAAGTGAGAGAATGTGATGGTTGCACAAATCAAACTTAAAACCTGAAGAGGTAATTCAGGTAATTTTCTTGGAAGTGGAGAGAAACACTGCTTTTAAATGTAATTCAAAAGAGCCTTACCTGGATGCAACATCATGGCTTCAGCTCAATATCTGATAAAGAAAGCAGAATATGCAACAAGGCTGACAGATTACACCTTTCAGCTTAGATTTTGTTATGCATTCTAATTCTAAAGGTCAAGAATGAACGTCCATGAAGAAAATGTCAGTGTACTAAAGGTATCAGTAGATAAGTCTTACTGAGAGTGCAGATCTAATATCATATCCAATTTTAGTTTTTATTGTGTAATGGGGAAGGCTTTAGGACCCAGGGGACCCAATGGAGGGTATAAAAGAGGAAGTAGCAGCATTTGCACTGAGGAGCACCTGTGAAGGTGAAGAGCCTGAGATGATTGAGAAGACCACAAGCAAGTTGTGCAGCAAACATAGTGTTCAGCTGGAAGTATGTTAATTTAATGTATTTGACATTAAAAAAGGATATTTATGCACTGCAATGTAATTTATATTGTATTGCCTCCTGCAGGACAGGCTGCACATGTGAATTTGTCACTGTTTTTTCCTCCTCCTTTTCGTTGCGTTTTTCTCCCAAGTTGGTTTTAGAGTAGGGTCACCTTTTAAAACTGTTTTTTTTATTCTGGGTTTGTTTTTATCTTTACTGGGCTGGTGCAATATTAGTCAGGCAGTGTGCAATCCCTGAGCTGGGCTCTTACCTTAGGGAGATTAGGTCTCGCAGAGGTGCTCTGTGTGGATTTGCTGTGATTAATTTTCATTAAGAGTGATTGTAGTGCTACAATTATTGCCTGAACTAAAACACTTAGTGAATGCGATAAGTGTTCTGTTGGGTGGATTGCTTTCTTTTAAAGCAACAAGCATCTGGGGCCGCCGGGGGAGAGCAAGCCCTCAGGTGATAGTTGCATTGCTGGCGGGTTGCACCAATAAGCGTACATTGTGGTCGTTAGTGACCTTTTTATTGTGATGTTTTAGGCCTATTGCAAACCCTTTGTTTTCTTTTAAAATAATAAACTTTAATGTATCCTGGCTGATATTGACTCTCTTGTCCCGTTTATTCTGGGCTCATTCCTGCAAGAGCTTTGGGCCTGAAAGTTTACACGAGTAGTGTAGAGGCCCTTAGCAGTTACTCAGTGGCTTTTACACACTACAATTGTATCATACCACAATTTGCTACTGTACCTTTCCACTGTTCAGATTAAAAGAGAGCGTCATCATCTTCAGTAGTACTTCCACTCAGTAGCTGTAATTTGATATGTCATGCTAACAGCACTCAGTGTCCTAATTCTGGCACTCAGATCAGCTTATCATGCTATAGCAGGGGGCTCTCTGTCACTCATCAGCACTACTGTGTACAAGGTGGAACAGGCCTTCTTCTGTCAGGCTTAGCATCAGCTTTACCTTTTCCTCTTGGCTTCAAACAGCTTTAAACTCATGCCAGTTTATACTGTGTTATTGATATCGCTTCACCTGACATCAGCACTGTTGACCAGCTGTCACACATCATACACCTGGTATGGTCAGCCTCTGCTTCTCACCTTCATTATCAAGTTGTTTCATGACAACCGCTCACATCCTGTCTTTCTCTCTCACACACACACACACTACAGAAAAGATATATGCTGCTTCTTTGAGTAACTCCATTTGATTTGTCTTTCAGGTGTTGTGCTTTTTGAGTGTGTTTTGTTACAGATGCAGCAGTTGGAGACCCACAAGTCTGCTGGCTTCATCCTAGACTTTGCCACCTTACACACAACAGCGATTTCTTTTAATTTATTGTATTTATTTTAAATTGTAGCTGTTCTGATTCCAGCTAATTCTAGCTAGCCTTGCATGGTAGTTATCAATAGCCATCCATTCATCCTTCTTCCTCTGCTTATCCAGGGTATGTGGTTGGTCTGGACTGTATCCCAACTATCATATGGACAGAAGGAGGGCACACCCAGGTTGCCAAACTATTATCTGTTAGTAATCTATCAGTAATCTAGTAATCTAAGCTTGTTTTTGCCTTTAACACCATTTTTATCACTATTTTAGGCTAAAGTGGTGATAAAGTGGCCCTGAGGCATTAATATCACTGAGTGAATTTAATTAAAATCTGCCTTAAATTTTTTTGAAATTCTCTTAGCTGAAGATTTTAGCTGGGACTGTTGTTGTTTTCAGTTTCTCACAGTTGTAAACTGGCACATGATTCCTGTAATCTCACACAACTAACAGTACAACTTGTCCAAATTCTAAACGTGTTAAAAAAACCCAAACATGTCTTTTCTTAACTGCATGAATCATATTGGTATTTGTTGGACTTTCATTTCTTATGGGACTTTGACTGGAACAGTCTACCCCATTACTGATGTAGAATTGGCATAGAAATAGTTTTATGGTACTTTTATCAAAATTCTAAATATGTCCCTTTCTGCAAACTTAGAATAAAAGCCCAAAACAATCCTCCGTTGTCTTTTTAGGTCTCCTTGAAATACTTCAAATACCCAGCCATGGCTGTATTCTGTGTTGGGGTAACAACAAAAAATGTAACACTGCCTCTGCTCTAGGTCTTGAGTTAATCACCTTTTACTGTTTATGCAAGTGCAGCAGTAGCAGTAATGAAAATAACAGCGAGCTGCAGACATGTGAGTCAAACTGAGATATTATGCAGAGAAACACGTAAAACGTTAAATGAATGGAGGACTTCTATCCGTACCCATTCATGGCATCCCAGCTGTTCTGCATCTTTGGTTCTCAGTGACCAGATGCTGTTGCATCATTTTCCTCTCGCACAGATCACATTCTACAGACAGCATACGAGCTGTGCCCAGGCCATGTGTGTCCTCGTTCACTAACTACATACCAGGGTCCATGCGTGGGCGCTGTGTTCATTAGGGTACCACACACAGCAGCCATCTGGAGTGGGAGTTTCCTGCACTACTACACACTGGCTTGCACTGTTCCCTCGGTCATACTGAGGGATTCAAAACAAATGATGAAATTTTAATTTGAACCTTCCAGTTTCATATGCAGCTGTTTTGGGAGTCACTTTGGAGGAGAATTATGGGTAATGTTTGGCTGCAAGTTGCTGAGGCGGCATGATATGGCGTCACTGTCAGCAGTTTGTCTCACTGACAATCTTTTGTGTGTGTGAGGGCAAAACATAAACAGATTTTAAAACAAAGTTACAAGAAATTGCTCATATCCACTGCCATACTGTGGCTGTGAGCGGCTATGAGGAGCTTTGGAAGCAGATGCTAATTGTTACTGGACTCCCAATTTGACTTTTCACACCGTTTCTCCTCCAACATATCCACAGTGCATATAAATACTCATCGCAGGCTAGAAACCAATGTTTTAAGAGTACAAATCTTAGTTTTCCTGTTGAAACACAATTCCATTAGTCAGTGTGGATGGCACAGTGCTGTATTAGTTTAATTTTCAAACTTTTGGTATTACTTTTAACTTTGAGAACACAGTCAAGTATCGACTTTGAAAATAAGCTCTTCTCTAAATGTTTTCAAGCTGTCTTAATCATGTTTTTCTCTCCATGTCAGATATGTTGGTATGTTTCCTGAATTCAGCTAAGCTGTAGGAGTTGCATAGGACTAAACTTGGTGCTACAAATTTCAGACATAGATTTTGGGCAATTTCAGGGTGTAGAGACCAGCTGCACATCTTTTTTTTTTTTTGGTGTGTGTGTTTTTTGTTTTTAAACTATATGGAATTTATTTTTCCAATCTCTACAACAGAGATGTTGAAGTCAAAGCCGGCATGATGGATGCCGATGTGTATAGTAAATAATTTGAAATAAAAAGAAATCTAAATCTAGATCACCCACATTTTGACATGCACTCACTGAACACTGTTAGATACGTTCTGCTGGTACCATGTTGAACCATTTCTGCCTTAAGAACCGCCCTAATGCTTTGTGGCCTAGATTCAACAAGGTGTTGGTTCCACCCCATCCCAAATAGGGTGACAAATGACCGTTGAGCAACAAGACTCTAATCATTGCAGCTCTGTGGAGCACCAGTAGCCTCTACCAACAGAAAAGCAAACAAAACGCTCTAATTCTGCAACTGGCTGCACTTTATACCTGCTGCTGATAAGACACACCCTGGTCATAACCTGCCAGGGGTGTTCAAACACTTTTCCAAAAAGACAATCAGCCATGTAAACATTGAGGTGATATTTTTATTTTCAAATCTAAATCAATCCATAACCCTATAATTACATTTAAAACATATAACCATACAAATCCCAAATATAACCCCTTGGACATTTTTGCCCCAGGACGAGACAAAGGAGAAATAAGGTGAGTGATATGCTATAAATCAGCACCCATATTCACAATAACTGCAAATATACATTACATGTATATTGTGTTTGTATACAAACACATTATAATCAATTACAATTGTGGCTGATACTATCTTTATCGTACACCATCTGTAATATGCAATGTAATATTTGCACCATATGCAAATTGAACAAGTAATGAAACACCACTTCATTACATTGGCTCTATTAAACTGGAATACTGTGACTGTCTGTCATGATCCGGTGCATTTTGGTCTTCCTGGAGTAGTTTTCCACTTCTCTCCTGAGATGTCAACTCCACCTCCAGGCAGAGCTTCAGGCCACAGGTCCACCTTCTCCTCACCTGCGGCTCATTGCAGCAGCATTTAAGACCAGTGCAGACCTTCACTCTTTGCCAGATTGTCAGCTTACGGTTGTGGGAAATTGGTGTTCCTATTATGTACACTGCTAGCCTGTCTTTGTGTAACCTCTCATGCTCTGTGCTCTTGGCAGGAGCCTTGGAGCTCACTCACTTCAGCCAAGAACTGGATTCTCTCCTATGCTGGTCCCTACCACTCTCTACTGGTTTGCAACTCAGACTTTAATTGAGCTACTTTCATGTATAAAAGTTATCTTCACAACAGGAAAAATGACACAAACAAAGCACAAAGAGAGAGAAAAAATACAAAAAACATTCTTTCCAAGCTCCTTAGACAACATACAAGTATTTATTGCCAGATGCAAACATAACCATCTGATTTTATTAGTCCTTTATTTATCCAGGTAAAAATCTCATTGAGATTAAAAATCTCATTTCCAAGAGAGACCTGGCATGATCTTTGCAGAATACTAAAATATATTTAAAGTTCGTAGGAGGGGATTTAAGAGTGAAAGTTACACTGAGCAGTTGGAAGCACTGGCTAGCTTAACTTTAATATATTGCAGTTTCTTCATTTAAAATAAAGTTGTTACCAAAACAAATGGAAAATGCAGGAAAACGTCTGGCATTGTTGAGGTCCAACTTTCATATGGTTTATTGTCTGTTAGCTAGCTTTTGTCAGACGAGTCGATGTCCAGTCAGTTCCAAAATGCTCCTGAATTAGATAAAATAGTCAGGGTGTGTGGCTCAGCTGATAGCAACAGCTATGAAAACTCACTTAAATCACATTTGATCTCCATTCTGATGCTTGGTTTGAACTTCAATAAGTTGTCTTGACTATGTTTATGTTGTGCCCTTAAACAGGGGAAATAGTGAGGAGAGGTGAAAGAATGGCACGGACATGCAGCTCTCGCTCTCACTCGTCTGTATTGAGTTTCATAAGCAATACAACCAAAACAATATTCATATGGATGCACTCAGTCTCAGGACAACAGTTTCCAAACTGAGTCACCAGGATTCCCTGTATGAGCTGAAGAGAATACTTTAGATAACATGAACTTTAACATTGGACAAAAACATCTTTGTAACTCACATATGTTAGCTGACACAGTCACTAATTTTCCACAGCAATGAAATAATACTTTAAGTACTGTATGTCTTTCAGCAGTTACCCTATACAGACAGTGGGGGTGTCCAAATTCATGGGCTGCATCCTCCTGAGGCCGCATTCGTAGGCCGATTATGTCACAGCGACGCGACGAAGGTTGTCCAAATTCGTAGACTCCTCCAAATGCAGCTGACAAATGTGTCCTCCTTTTCCCCGAATTTGAAGGATGGGTCGAGCGTATCCTTCGTGTCCCACCATATCCCAGAATTCATAGCGTGGCCCAGGTAATTCCAGTTTCCAACAATGGCGGCCTCAATTAAGTTTTTAATATTACTCTTATTAATCTTTCTGGGTCACAAAATAAACTTTTAACATATTTTCAGGTGAGAATGTAGCTGTGTAAACCTCAAATATCTGCTCGGTTACTCCCGGCACATCATTTTCAGATCACCGCGGTCTTTTGTTACTCAGGTTAAACGTAATATATAAGTCACTTAGACAACCTAAAAATGTTATTGTTTGGCTTTTTTCAGTGTTTTATTTGTCCGTGAGTAAATCGTTTTGGCTGAAATTAAAGATATTAGATTAGATTAGATAAAATAAAACTTTATTAATCCCCCGGGTGGTTTTCACACAGCTGAATAAACGTCAAACAGAAAACTGATTAAACAGAAGTGTGAGATGGTCGAGAATTTACACCAGTGTCCTGTTATATTTTAGATAGCAAGGAGCAGACGGCCGAGTTTATTAATTCAATTCAATTCAATTTTATTTATATAGCGCCAAATCACAACAAAAGTCGCCTCAAGGCGCTTTATATTGTACAGTAGATAGCACAATAATAAATACAGAGAAAAACCCAACAATCATATGACCCCCTATGAGCAAGCACTTTGGCGACAGTGGGAAGGAAAAACTCCCTTTTAACAGGAAGAAACCTCCGGCAGAACCAGGCTCAGGGAGGGGCGGCCATCTGCTGCGACCGGTTGGGGTGAAAGAAGGAAAACAGGATAAAGACATGCTGTGGAAGAGAGACAGAGATTAATAACAGATATGATTCGATGCAGAGAGGTCTATTAGCACATAGTGAGTGAGAAAGGTGACTGGAAGGGAAAAACTCAATGCATCATGGGAATCCCCGGCAGCCTACGTCTATTGCAGCATAACTAAGGGAGGATTCAGGGTCACCTGGTCCAGCCCTAACTATATGCTTTAGCGAAAAGGAAAGTTTTAAGCCTAATCTTGAAAGTAGAGATAGTGTCTGTCTCCCGAATCCAAACTGGAAGTTGGTTCCACAGAAGAGGGGCCTGAAAACTGAAGGCTCTGCCTCCCATTCTACTTTTAAATACTCTAGGAACAACAAGTAGGCCTGCAGTGCAAGAGCGAAGTGCTCTAATAGGGTGATATGGTACTACAAGGTCATTAAGATAAGATGGGGCCTGATTATTTAAGACCTTGTATGTGAGGAGCAGGATTTTGAATTCAATTCTGGATTTAACAGGAAGCCAATGAAGGGAAGCCAAAACAGGAGAAATATGCTCTCTCTTTCTAGTCCCTGTCAGTACTCTTGCTGCAGCATTTTGGATTAGCTGAAGGCTTCTCAGCGAGTTTTTAGGACATCCTGATAATAAAGAATTACAGTAGTCCAGCCTGGAAGTAATAAATGCATGAACTAGTTTTTCAGCATCACTCTGAGACAGGATATTTCTAATTTTAGAGATGTTGCGCAAATGGAAGAAAGCAGTCTTACATATTTGTTTAATATGTGCATTGAAGGACATGTCCTGGTCAAAAATGACTCCAAGGTTTCTCACAGTGTTACTGGAGGCCAAGGTAATGCCATCCAGAGTAAGAATCTGCTTAGATACCATATTTCTAAGATTTTCAGGGCTGAGTACAATAACCTCAGTTTTATCTGAATTAAGAAGCAGAAAGTTAGCGGCCATCCAGGTCTTTATGTCTTTAAGACATTCCTGCAGTTTAACTAATTGGTGTGTGTTACCTGGCTTCATGGATAGATAGAGCTGCGTGTCATCTGCATAGCAGTGAAAATTTATGCTATGTCTTCTAATGATGTTGCCTAGGGGAAGCATGTATAATGTAAATAGAATTGGTCCTAGCACTGAACCCTGTGGAACACCATAATTGACCTTAGTGTCTGAAGAGGACTCTCCATTTACATGTACAAATTGGAGTCTGTTAGATAGATATGATACAAACCACTGCAGTGCAGTACCTGTAATACCTACAGCATGTTCTAATCGCTCTAATAGGATATTATGGTCAACAGTATCGAACGCAGCACTGAGGTCTAGCAGGACAAGCACAGAGATGAGTCCACTGTCAGAGGCCATAAGAAGATCATTTGTAACCTTCACTAAAGCTGTTTCTGTGCTGTGATGAGCTCTGAAACCTGACTGAAACGCTTCAAATAAGCCATTCCTCTGCAGATGATCAGTTAGCTGTTTGACAACTACTCTTTCAAGGATTTTTGATATGAAAGGAAGGTTGGAGATTGGCCTATAATTAGCTAAGACAGCTGGGTCTAGAGATGGCTTTTTAAGTAAAGGTTTAACTACAGCCACCTTGAAGGCCTGTGGTACATAGCCGATTATTAGAGATAGGTTGATCATATTTAAGATCGAAGAATTAATTAATGGCAGGACTTCTTTGAGCAGTTTTGTAGGAATGGGGTCTAAAAGACACGTTGATGGTTTGGAGGAATTAATTATTGAAGTTAACTCAGAAAGATCAATTGGAGAAAAAGAGTCTAACTTAACATTGATGGTACTAAGAGTAGCTGTAGATAATATTACATCTGTGGGATGATTATTGGTAATTTTTTCTCTAATGATAAAAATTTTATTTGTGAAGAAGTTCATGAAGTCATTACTAGTTAACGTTAAAGGGATGGTTGGCTCAGTAGAGCTCTGACTTTTTGTCAGCCTGGCTACAGTGCTGAAGAGAAACCTGGGGTTGTTCTTATTTTCTTCAATCAGTGACGAATAGTAAGATGTTCTGGCTTTGCGGAGGGCTTTCTTATAAAGCAGCAAACTATTTCTCCAGGCTAAATGATGATCCTCTAAATTTGTGACACGCCATTTCCTCTCCAGCTTACGAGTTATCTGCTTTAGGCTACGTGTTTGAGAATTATACCACGGAGTCAGGGACTTTGGATTTGAGGCCTTAGTTTTCACAGGAGCTACAGTATCCAGAGTCGTACGTAGTGAGGAGGTAAAATTATTAACAAGATAATCGACCTCTGTTGGAGTAGCGTTCAGATAGCTGCTCTGCTCTATGTTGGTACAGGGCATTGAAGATGATAACAGTGGGTGGATTATATTCTTAAACTTAGTTACAGCACTTTCAGAAAGACATCTACTTTGATAAAGTCTACTCTCCACTGCTGTGTAATCAATTATTGTAAATGTAAATGTTATCAGGAAATGATCAGACAGCAGAGGGTTTTCAGGAAACACTGTTAAATATTCAGTTTCTATGCCATATGTTAAAACAAGATCTAGAGTGTGATTAAAGTGGTGGGTGGGTTCTTTTACATTTTGAGAGAAGCCAATTGAGTCTAATAACAGATTAAATGCGATGTTGAGGCTGTCATTTTTAGCATCTACATGGATGTTAAAATCACCCACAATAATTATTTTATCTGAGCTGAGCACTAAATCAGATAAAAAGTCTGAGAAATCAGAGAGAAACTCTGTGTAAGGCCCAGGTGGACGATAGATGATAACAAGTAAGACTGGTTTCTGAGTTTTACAGCTGGGGTGGACGAGGCTAAGCATCAGGCTTTCAAATGAATTAAAAGTCTGTCTTGGTCTTTCGTTAATTAATAGGCTGGTGTGAAAAATTGCTGCCACACCGCCCCCTCGGCCTGTGCTTCGGGATTTCTGGTAGTTAGAATGACTCGGGGGTGTTGATTCATTTAAACTAACATACTCATCCTGCTGCAACCAGGTTTCTGTAAGGCAGAGTAAATCGATTTGTTGATCAATTATTAAGTCATGTACTAACAGAGACTTGGAGGAGAGAGACCTAATATTTAATAATCCACATTTCACTGTTTTACTCTTTGGTTCAGATGTGGATACTGTATTGTTCTTTCTTTGTGATTTTTTATGTTTAAGTTGTTTATTGCTGGTTTTTAGTTTGTTTTTTGTCTTTTTGGGAGCTGACACAGTCTCAATGGAGATGGGTTTTTGGGGGGGTAGCAGGAGGAGAGAAGCTGCAGAGAGGCGTGTAAGACTGCAACTCTGCTTCCTGGTCCCAACTCTGGATAGTCATATTTTGGGGGGTTTAATGAATTTGTCCATATTTCTAGAAATGAGAGCTGCTCCATCCAAAGTGGGATGGATGCCGTCTCTCCTAACAAGACCAGGTTTCCTCCAGAAGGTTTGCCAATTATCTATGAAGCCCACATCGTTTCTGGGACACCACTCAGACAGCCAGCAATTTAAGGAGAACATGCAGCTAAACATGTCACTCCTGGTCTGATTGGGGAGGGGACCAGAGAAAACTACAGAGTCCGACATTGTTTTTGCAAAGTTACACACCGATTCAATATTGATTTTAGTGACCTCCGATTGGCGTAACCGGGTGTCATTACTGCCGACGTGAATTATGATCTTACTGTATTTACGTTTACCCTTAGCCAGCAGTTTTAAATTTCCTTCAATGTCGCCTGCTCTGGCCCCTGGAAGACAATTGACTATGGTTGCCGGTGTCTCTAGCTTCACATGTCTGAGAACAGAATCACCAATTACCAGAGTTTGACCCCCGGCGGGTGTGTCGCCGAGTGGGGAAAAACGGTTAGACACATGAACAGGTTGGTGGTGTACCTGGGGCTTCAGTTTAAGACTATGCTTCCTCCTCACCGTCACCCAGCCGCCCTCTTTCCCCAGCTGCTTGGGGTCTGCCGGGGAACAGCTAGCGGGGCCTACGCTATCTTCGGCTGCACCAGCTACAGGGGCCTGGCTAGCTACGGGTGAATGAAGGGTGCGAAGCCGAGTCTCCAATTCAGTAATCCTGGCCTCCAGAGCTGCAAATATGCTACATTTATTACAGGTATCATTACTGCTAAAGGAGGCCGAGGAGTAACTAAACATCTGACACAATGAGCAGGAAAGTGCAGGAGGGACAGGTGAAGTAGCCATGGTGCTAACGAGTCGGCTACGAGCTAAGCTAAGCTAGCGAAACAGTAAAGAGACAGTGAGTGAATACTTTGGCTATAAATTAGGTAGTGAGTACACAGAAGGGGTGATTCAGATGAAGCACGTTAAGATTATACTATGAAAAAGGGATGTATCAAAAGATTTAAATTAAATTGCTAAGCAGAAAAGCTACTCAGAAACACCACTGTGTTTGAGCAGGAACAGGAAGTGATACTATACCACAGAGCGAGCGAACACCAAGTGACACTCCACCGAGACAGCGGTGACGAAAATCTGAAGGCTAGACCGTCCAATTTCACACAGGGTTAATACGCCTTTTTCAGGGTCAAATTCAAGCACTTTTTAAGCACTTTCAAGGTCCCTTTTCAAGCTTTTCCAGCACATCAAATATAAACAGTACTTGGTGACAACTTTGCTTTTAGCCTTAAACCCTCTGGGGTCCAGGGTATAATTGGCAGTTTTTGACTACTTTTGATTTGGCCTCTATATTTCACCTTTAAAAACTGTTTATCTTGCCAATCTGTTATCATCTCATTTTGACAAACACAAAACTCAGCACAATTGATCTATATTCAGACAAAATTTAAAATACGAGTAGAAAAAAGTGATATTTTTGACTGTAAAAACCACAAGCATGTTTAACGAATCATTTTCATAACTTGAAATGCAAATAGAAATTGTAAATTTTTAAAAAATATGCACAAGTTTTGCAAACAACCAAGTTATATGGTACTACGAGCCAAGGCTCAGATGTTTTTTATATAACCATTTCAAACTATTTACAGAACAATCAGGTGTTCTGCATCAAATAAGAAGGCACACAAATTATTTATGTAACTCCAAAAAATAGTTTGTGTCCACTATAAGACAGATGAGAACAGCACAGGGATAAACCTGCAGGTCTGACAGCAGGTGTGTCACTCAGCGTTTACACTGCAACCTGCCTTTGGTGGCTTTTTTCCAGCAACTGTGACATTCACTAGTAGAACTGACACACAAAACAAAACGACTACACTACACACTAACTGCACAAGACAACACACTAACTTGAGACTCCAAACACGTTAAACGTCACAAATCTCTCACGTATCAAAACTCTCTCTCTCTTTCGCTCACTCGCGCTCTCTCGCCGGTCACTCCTAAAACTTCCCTCTCTTCCCAAACAACCAAATGCCACATGTTGCAATATCATTTTTTTGATTGGTCGACATGGTACATTTTTCAACCAATAGGGAAGGAGTGTTTTTTCTTTTTCTTTTTTCACTCATAAGCAAAGCGTCTTTGCTAGCGCTCTCCTTAGGAAACGCCGTTTTTACCGTTTCTTCCCGGAGTAAACGCCACTGTTTTATTAAAAAAAACCCAAAAAAACAAAAAACACATCGGTTTTACGTGGCCTATCAACACCATTTAAAAACTGGTATATAGTTTGAAGTCCGCACGTTCGACCCAAGTTGAAAATGGACACTCTCCATTCGTCGACCGCAGAGGGTTAATCAGAAAGCCTTAAGTTGGCTAGTTATGTATCGGGCTAATGTTTAAAGCTTTCACTTGAGTAAATTAACTCATATTACTGCTAAGTAATGTTAGCTAAGTTCACAGCATATTCCATAATAGCGCTGCCATACTGCATCACACTCAGTGCATTTCAATCATTTCTCCAGCGAGTTTGATAGCTAGCAAAATAATAACCATAATTTTAATAAATAGCGTGTGTAACGTACACATACTGGAAAATTATTTACTAGAACTCACCTATCATGCGACAGAAGAGCGCAAACTCCGCCATTGTCGTTTTCCATCAAACACTCATTAAAACAGCAACCTACAGGTATGTTAGCGCACTCATCCCCGACTGGCCGAGGGAGGGGCGGGGTCACATATTGAAACAGACGCAAGGCAGCCCAGACGGGGAAATTTTGCTTTTACATTTTGTGACTCATTTTATTTCTCTATCTGATAAGAAAACTATTCAATCAGATAGTTATTTGTAGTGAATGAAATACAGTTACACTTTCAAGCACTTTTAAGCACCACATTTGAAATTCAAGCACTTTTCAAACCTTGAAAAGACAACATTAAAATTCAAGCATTATCAAGGATTTCAAGCACCCGTACGAACCCTGTTCACAGCCATTTACTTACGGCCTACCCGACCTTCTGAGGACCCGGCCTTCGCGGTCTACGTGAGCCGGGTCCTCAGAAGGTCGGGTAGGCCTCAGGAGGATGTAGCCCATGAATTTGGACACGACCAGTAACAGAAAAATCATGACACAATATGGCGGAATACTAGCGAAAACTAGCATACACAGCAACACAGTTTAACTGGAACTTCTCAGGAAAAACAGTCCACAATTCACCTCTTTCGTTACAATGAACAATGATAATGGGCTAATAATTAACAGTAACACATGCTGCCACATTTATACAGTTCTGTGGATATATTGAGGAGAGGTGAAAGAGTGGCACAGACACGCAGCTCTCGCTCGTCTGTATTGAGTGAAGGAGGAGACGCGTGAATCCACCTACTGGAGCCCTGAGGCATTACCAGTGGATCGACGCACAATCAACCCAGGCAAAACTTTCACTACTTATCTCCCTCTATATTTCCACTGCATATTATATAAAGCAAAACTATGAGGTGCTGTAAGGGACATTATTACTGAAACGCTCTCACACACACTACTGAAATTTTATCTATCACACACACTACTGAAACGCTCTCACACACACTACTGAAACGCTCTCACACACACTACTGAAACGCTCTCTCACACACTACTGAAAACCAAGAAGATTTCAATTGAACAGGAAGGTATTTTAGCTGCACAGGAAGGTGACGAAAAACAAACAGCACATTAATGCACAGCTAACACTGCGGTGACGTCTACAAAAGTCTGTTGGAGGTATAATTGAAATTTTTTTTTACTTTCAGCAGTGACTATCCAAACATTGTTGTAGGGTAGCAGCCTATTGGAATACGTCTGGGCATCCTGGCTACGCTAGCTGCCCCTATAATGTGGAAAGACTGTATCTGACAGTACCTCATCTACAATGAAATTACAACAGATCCTTGTCATTTTTTACATACATTCTTTGTTGTTTGAGGTGAGAACCAATGAAGAAGATGTTGAAAGATTTTTTACTTTTGCTCTGCAATGTTTTGAGGTGCTCCAAAATGAATATTCGGACAATATCAGACAAGAGCGGCTTTATAGAGAGCTAGATGATCATACACGAACTCTATCAGAATTTCTTGCTGCTGTATCTCGATATGATCCCAATAATAGGGTTGCCACTAACCTACTAGGATCCTTGTATAGATGCTTTTGCAGCTTGCTACATGAATATGATGCTAGACAGAGATCTGCTTATGTGACCCACAGATTGTTACCCCCAACAACCTTGAGTGGTCATCCTTGTCGGCCACGATACACTATATCTGCTGAACAGATTTCTCACTTTGTTTCCATTGGTATGACATGGCAGAGAATTGCATCATGCTTTGGAATAAGTCGAAGAACCCTGTACAGACACAGACAAACTTTGGGAGTTGAGCCATTAAGCTATGTGAATATGTCAAATCAAGAACTGAATGGCCTTGTGACAGGTATCCTACAGAACACTCCAAATGCAGGGGAAGTATATATTCTTGGAAGTCTGAGATCTCGTGGCTTAAAAGTTCAACGTTGGAGGGTCAGACAAAGTCTACAGGAAGTGGATCCTATTGGACGTGCATTTAGACGTCGTCATGCGATAAGATGAAGGATCTATAGTGTTCAGGCCCCCAACCACTTATGGTAAGTTCACTGGTTTGAAACAAATTGTCAGGCCTTGTGTTTAAAAGTGTTAACACAATATATCAAAATTAAATGTCTTTCATTCAAAACATTAGTGAAGTTAATACATATGATCAGCATAAGGTAATAAAATAAAATAAAAAAACAACCAAAAAAACAGAAATTGCCTTGTTTAAGTATGTTAAATATTTTGGGGGATTCATAGTACATCAATTTAGATGTCGTCTAATGTATATACTGCTGAGTTGTTTAATCTTTTATTTTACATCGCAATGTAATCTCTAACATCGATTGTGCCAGGTAAACGTAGTGTGGAAAAAGACATTTTATGCCACTGAGGTGTGGTGTTGTTGAAGTAAATGTACAAAATAGTACCTCTAGTTTTTGTTTAAGTGCAGGGTCAGGAATTCACTATTAAATAATATGAACAAACATGTGGAACTGTAGTAATGCTTTCCGATCCCTCAGCAGGCATTTTGATGTCAACCACAAGTTGATTAGATGGCGCTTCGTCCTGCATGGCTGTGTTGATGGCTTCAGCCGAACTATCATATACTTACGTTGCTTATCCAATAACAGAGCCTCAAGTGTCTTGTCATTATTTTTGGAAGGAATACAAAACTTTGCTTTGCCCTTAAGGGTCAGGTGGATTCATGGTATGGAAAATATACAGGTTGCTTGTTTTATGTTACAGAGAAGAGGAGTAGGCAGTGTTATTACAGGTGTTTCAGTACATAACCAAAGAATTGAAAGACTGTGGGCAGAACTCAACAGAGTTGTATCAAGACACTTTATAAATATTTTTTAACTTTATAGAAGAACAGGGTATGTTGGATTCACTGAATGAGCTACATCTTTTTTGTCTGCATTATGTTTATTTGCCAAGGATTGAAAGAGCATTAACAGAATTTGTCAATCAGTGGAACAACCATGGTCTCTCTGCACAAGGAGGACAGACCCCTCTTCAGCTGTGGCATACAGGTGTCACAAACAATGTGGGAATCCAGTCATTTATAAATGACATTTTTCATGTTGATAACTATTATGGCATTGATGAAGAAGGGCCATTACCAGAACTTCAAACAAACAATAATGTCATAATTCCAGATATTGACATCAACATAAATGAGACTGCAATGAACAATCAACAATCAACAAGTGAATCCATTAGAAAATGATGGAAATCATGGAATAGATGTGTTTTCTTCACTTTTACACCTTCTACATAGAATCAAATATTTTGCAAGAAAAAAAAAAAAAAAAACATTTCAGAAAACATATCTGATCGAAACTAACAACATATTCAAAGCATTTTCTTTAACATGATAAAATGACAGCTCTGTTGTCAAACAGAAACTGAGACAGGCAGAAGAATAAACAAACACAAAGACAACCATATCAAAAACAGATGCACATACACATGAAAAGCGTAAAGTGAGACAAATTTTATATGTTCAAACTCAACAGTCTAAATAAACTTCTGAAGTGCTGTTAAACAATTGGTATGAATCCTGAAGAACAATCACTTCTTGTCAAATTGATGTCTTAAAACCTCAATTTGACAAAGGCAGGTAAATTTGGAAATATTACAAGTTAATATTAACAAGTTAATACTCAATACTCACTTTGAATCAGTAGAGAGACTAATACAAAAGAAAAACACACAAACTCATCCAGCATATTGTGTTCATACCCTGCCAAAGCCGTAAGTATTACCTAATGCAAAATCAAACTTCTCCTTGAACAGCTGGTATGAAACATGTACTGGCAGCCTAATGCAGTTAACACACGTGTTGGCAAGAGGGAAAATTGGTGTAGAAGAGAAGTCGTCATCTCCTCTATAAATGAACTCAATCGAGAGTGCTGGGGAAAAACCAATAGGTGGCACCGCAGTTGCTCTAGTTGCAAAGGCCAATATCTTCTGTAATTTGGAAGGTCCTTCTTCTTCTTCATAAAACAGAGAAGGAAAAAAATGTCATAAGGTTATTTCATTTGGCCAACATAAATTGCCAGTAAGTATTAATCTAAAGCAAGAATCTTAATAACTGTTATTGCAATGACTATAGAGCATGCTTTTCATCTTTCAATAGTCTCAAAGAACTATGTAAAAATGTTACTACAACCAAGAGGGTAATTAAGAAGCAGCAGAAGCTGTGGTGTTATTGTTATACAATTATGTTATTTAAAATAAAGATTTCAGAAATGCTAAACTATAAATCGTTACATCTGTTTATTGTACACTAAAGTGACAATTACCTTCTGCATCTTGGAGATAGTCTCTCCAGAAGGTAACAACCATCTCCTCAGCAGCTCTTCTGTTGCTTCCTTCTCGAGATAGATGAATTTTGAAAAGATCATCCACCTGGGGCCTGTTCTTCGTACCTCGCTTACTACATCCAAGATCAAATGACACATCCAAGATCAAATCATCGCGCTAACTTTGAGCTCGCTAATCCGGTTCTCCGAACGCACCTGTTGTTGACGATGAGTATAGCTGGATGAAGTAATCTGAGATCACTGGGTGGCTTAAAAGGGGCTACGCATCGATAGTAGAAACATTGATCGGCAACCCTCTGATTGGTCGGCGAAGATGTCGAAGGAGCGCGCTCAGTATTTTACGGCAGCAGAGCAAGAACTCTTGATTGAGGGATATCAGGAGTTTCAGAGTTTAATTAAAACGCAGGAGAACACTGCAAAGGCTGCAAAAGCAAGGAGAGAGGGCTGGCAGAAAGTTGCTGACAAATTACACTCGTAAGTGATCCATGATATTACATTATATCATGTGATATTATATTATACCATATTATATTATATTACATCATATCCCCTTCCACATTAGAACCACAACAGGACCCACTAACATGGGAACTCTTGAAAAGAGACCCTGGAATAATCTGTTTGTTTGTTTATAACAGCAACCAAGAAAAGGGCAGAGCAAATAAAGACAGGTGGTGGTCCTGCACCCCCTCGTCACACCCCTTTTTGTACTGTGACATTTATTGACATTGTGGGTTTTTTTGTGTGTAGTTTGACATAACACTCCATCACTTTTACCTGTTCCCATGCAAGGGGTGACTGAAGCATGCACAGTAAGTCGGGAGTAAGTATATACAGTACAGTAAGTATATATATATATATATAGAGAGAGAGAGAGAGAGAGAGAGAGAGAGAAAGTAAATAATACCCTCACGGGAGAATCGATATCTCTCTATGAGCACACCGTCGCGCCGAGCTAAAGGATCCCGTCTATCCCGCAATATACGCTAAATTCTGTAAACTCTCCTTATCAATCTTGCACCTTCCTTGCTCGCGTACAAACGGGCAGGACATGGCTGCGACAGACTTCCCAAATCCACCTTCGCTTTTTTAGCCGTGGTCTGTCATCTTGATTGCACGTAGTAATTTACTATTACTACTCTAAAATATGAATTACATCTGACATGATCTACTACATGTAATAGAATGATTAATAGTACATTTCCCTTTTTTTCGGAAATGACCTGTATGTATCTGTATGAAATCAATAAAAGAATCAAAAACATTATCTTTAGTTACATTGATAATATTTATTTATGGTAAAACAGTGGCGAAATATCGCTCTTGCTTTCATATAACTGCAGCGGACATACCTGAGAGGCCGCGATCTAATCCTGTTTACATAAAGTAAACCTGCTCCCGAGCAGGCTTACTCTTACGGATCTGTTGCTATGACAGCAAGTCCCAGATGAGCTTCGGAGAACCGAACGATCCAAGATCACGCGAAATCGTCAACATTCAAATCCGGCTAACTTACTTAGCGAGGTACGAAGAACAGGCCCCAGGTCAGCAATCAGCATATGTGGCTCATAGCAGAACAGAGGGCGAAAGCTGTCTGGATGCCTTCTCATTTTCTCTAGAACCCCAAGAGTTTTCAGACCTTCACAAAATCTAGATAAACAGCACAAAGAAATTTTATTTAATAATTCTGCAATTTCATGCTTCTAAGTTCATTGTATATTATCAATTTGGCACAATCAATTATACTAGGTTATTAACTGGCCATTTTGATTAATAGGTAAGATTTTTATCACCATTTTAATAATCTGAAAAACACGGAATACCCAAATACCTTTGAAATGGACCTTGAACCCTGTGGATGACCTGAAACATGACAATGACATGTACCAGCAGATCCCTGTCTCTTAGTGAACGCAGAGGCCTCAGGCCTGCATTGGCCAAGTAATCAAGCAGAGGTTCTTTTGACTTCTCAAGGTCCTCAACGGTTGTACTTTGAGATATCTAGCATTACAAGGAGCAGAGGAAGGGCTTGTCATGTAAGTTACTTAGTAGTCTTATAACCTATTAGAAGGAACCCAGCCACTAGAGGTCTACACAATCGTAATATGCCCAAGCGTACATTGGAAGTTAAAGGACTGCACATATTTTTTTAATATGTTTACGATGTGCTTAAAAAATAAGAAAATGTACTCTTTCATCTACCCTTATCTGCTGAGTCATAGTTTAATACAGCAGCAACATATAAAAACTTGGCATTCAGCCATGGCCAGACTGATCCGGATAAACATTCCCTGCAAAAGAAAACTGGAATACAAACTACAGTGGAACCCCGACTTACGAATACCCCATTTAACGAAAAATTCAAGTTACGAAGGCACTTAACGGCAATATTTCTGCACGTGTTACGGCAAAATGCCCGCGCAACGAAATCCGCTGGCTCTGATTGGCTGAGCCCAGAATTCCTACAATGCCCACAATGCCTTCCGAGTCATGTGACAACCCCTTGGCTTTTGTACTTGCGCTTCGCTGTTCCACTTGAATTAGCCTATAGCCTATAGCCTATCGTTCACTCAAAAAGCGCGATGGGTGCTTCGACTTACGAAAATTTTTGACTTACGAAAGACCCTCGGGAATGAATTAATTTCGTAAGTTGGGGTTCCACTGTATTTCCAATTCACTATGAGATTTATAAAATAAACATATAGTGACCTTTTTGACTTTTTCGAAGAGTTCCGGGTCAGCTATGTCTTCCAGGGCTGGATTTGCTGAATTTCCAACCAGAAGGGAAAATACTGTTGGTGACAGAAAGTTAGGTGGTGGACCACCATGTACCAAGCTCACTGCAATGGCTCTGCCAGAGATGTAGTAACAGTCCCCTCTGAGAGCTGCAAAGCAACAGAACAAAGGGAAAAGCAAAATTGTCAGTAATGTTGCCTGTAAAAATAAATATCAGTTAAACAGTTCCCACTATTGATCTTAGAAAAATAGGTAATTACCAGTACTGTCAAGAGCCAAGTTCTTGCAGTTTTCTTTCCCTTCAAACATGGGTGACCTGGCAATGGTGTCCATCAATAGTCTCAAGAATTCCCTCCTTGGCCTAAATCAACCCCTTCCTCATTTTTCCCCATATTATCTGAGATCATGAAGTTGGGATCATAAGATTGCTGCGTGGTTTCCAAAGGCTGAGCGATTTATTTTAAATTTGCACTGCTGTTTTGTGCTAATTTTGCTTGACAGTTCCAGCAGTATCTCTTGAACAGGGACTGCACTGAAAAAAGAAAATAAAACAGAAAATAAAATATATCAGCCACATAGTCATGTTACAGAATTTGAGAATATGTGTTACACTGATCATAGAGATTTAAAGCTTAAATGTTTTATATTGATTTGACAATTCTGGAAAGCTATAATCATGTCTCAAACTCAAATTCTGTACATTTGTTACTCACATCTGACTCTCCAAGCTTGCAATTATAGCTTGATTTAAATCCTCATCATTTGAAGAATCACCAGAAAGAGATGCCACGAGAGTTAAATATGAAGAATAATCTTCATATTTAACAGGGATGTCTTCACTTCTTGCCTTGAAATCTCTGCTGTGGCTGCTTGTGCTAGTTTTGTCATCACTTCTTGCCACGTAGCCTTCATCACAAATGCTGCTCCCATCACTTCCTTGCTTTGCTCGTCGCCTTTTACAGCACTCCTTCCAATACAGTTGGCCCCAGTATCATCTTCTTTGATACACGGTAACTTTTGCTGGAAATTTTTGCGACTGACCATGTGACATATGCATTTCTGGGAGTTCGTTTCTTAATGAACAAAATATGGAATTGGTAGATGGGGTAAAACAAGTCTGCAAACCAATTTACTAAGGCTTGATACAAAATGAACTTAGTGGTTTAGAAGATAGTGCCCCCGTAAAGCTAGCCCATTTAGTAAATATGGCCCTCAGTATAGTCTTAAATATCAGACTATTATGTATCGCCCCATTTCAGCCAAGTGAATACAAACTCATTAAACTCTATTTGTAACTACCTTTTTCTTCTGGTGCCTGATGTCCAGCTGCCGAAGCACTGCCGAGTTTGATAATGTGGTGCAGGTGCACATTCTCTCCTGACTGTAGATGCCGCTGGGATGGGCAAGCTGTTATGCTGACGTGAAGGAAAGATGGATGTTAAGTGACTATCCAGTCCGTCCACACTGGTACTTGCAAAAGGTTGCTGCCCAATGACTGTCGCATTTGACAGAGTTCTGATGGTCTCTGCTGAGGCTAATATATTGTTAAGTAAAGCGGCTGCTTCACTTAGACTACTACCAGGTTGCTGAATAGACATCTGTGTGGTTTGAAATGTACCACTTTTTCCTTCACTTCCCTGGTCAGGACACAACTTCCTGTTCTACTGAAACGCCTTCCTGTTCTACTGAAACACCTTCCTGTTCAACTGAAATGTCTTGGTTTTCAGTAGTGTGTGAGAGAGCGTTTCAGTAGTGTGTGTGTGAGAGCATTTCAGTAGTGTGTGTGGGAGCGTTTCAGTAGTGTGTGTGAGAGATAAAATTTCAGTAGTGTGTGTGAGAACATTTCAGGAGTGTGTGAGAGCGTTTCAGTAGTGTGTGTGAGAGCGTTTCAGTAGTGTGTGTGAGAGATAAAATTTCAGTAGTGTGTGTGAGAACATTTCAGTAGTGTGTGAGAGAGATAAAATTTCAGTAGTGTGTGTGAGAGCGTTTCATTAGTGTGTGTGAGAGCGTTTCAGCAGTGTGTGTGAGAGATAAAATTTCAGTAATGTGTGAGAGCATTTCAGTAGTGTGTGTGAGAGTGTTTCAGTAGTGTGTGAGAGCGTTTCAGTAGTGTGTGTGAGAGATAAAATTTCAGTACTGCATGTGAGAGCGTTTCAGTAGTGTATGAGAGCATTTCAGTTGTGTGTGAGAAAGATAAAATTTCAGTAGTGTGTGTGGTAGCATTTCAGTAGTGTGCGTGGGAGCGTTTCAGTAGTGTGTGTGAGAGATAAAATTTCAGTAGTGTGTGTGAGAGCATTTCAGTTGTGTGTGTGGAAGATAAAATTTCAGTAGTGTGTGTGAGAGATAAAATTTCATTAGTGTGTGTGGGAGATAAAAATTTCATTAGTGTGTGTGGGAGATAAAATTTCAGTAGTGTGTGTGGGAGATAAAATTTCAGTAGTGTGTGTGAGAGCGTTTCAGTAGTGTGTGTGAGAGCATTTCAGTAGTGTGTGTGAGAGCATTTCAGTTCTGTGTGTGTGAGATAAAATTTCAGTTGTGTGTGTGAGAGTGTTTCAGTAGTGTGTGTGAGAGCGTTTCAGTAGTGTGTGAGAGCATTTCAGTAGTGTGTGAGAGCGTTTCAGCTGTATGTGTGAGGGATAAAATTTCAGTAGTGTGTGTGAGAGCGTTTCAGTAGTGTGTGTGAGAGCATTTCAGTAGTGTGTGAGAGCATTTCAGTAGTGTGTGAGAGCATTTCAGTTGTGTGTCTGAGAGATAAAATTTCAGTAGTGTGTGTGAGAGATAAAATTTAAGTAGTGTGTGTGAGAGCGTTTCAGTAGTGTGTGTGAGAGCGTTTCATTAGTGTGTGTGAGAGCATTTCAGTAGTGTGTGTGAGAGCATTTCAGTAGTGTGTGTGAGAGCGTTTCATTAGTGTGTGTGAGAGATAAAATTTAAGTAGTGTGTGTGAGAGCATTTCAGTAGTGTGTGTGAGAGCATTTCAGTAGTGTGTGTGAGAGCGTTTCATTAGTGTGTGTGAGAGATAAAATTTAAGTAGTGTGTGAGAGAGCGTTTCAGTAGTGTGTGTGAGAGCATTTCAGTAGTGTGTGTGAGAGCGTTTCATTAGTGTGTGTGAGAGATAAAATTTAAGTAGTGTGTGTGAGAGCATTTCAGTAGTGTGTGTGAGAGCATTTCAGTAGTGTGTGTGAGAGCGTTTCATTAGTGTGTGTGAGAGATAAAATTTAAGTAGTGTGTGTGAGAGCGTTTCAGTAGTGTGTGAGAGCATTTCAGTAGTGTGTGAGAGCATTTCAGTTGTGTGTCTGAGAGATAAAATTTCAGTAGTGTGTGTGAGAGCGTTTCAGTAGTGTGTGTGAGAGATAAAATTTCAGTAGTGTGTGTGAGAGCGTTTCAGTAGTGTGTGTGAGAGCATTTCAGTAGTGTGTGTGGGAGTGTTTCAGTAGTGTGTGTGAGAGATAAAATTTCAGTAGTGTGTGTGAGAGCGTTTCAGTAGTGTGTGTGAGAGCATTTCAGTAGTGTGTGTAACAGCGTTTCAGTAGTGTGTGTAACAGCGTGTCAGTAGTGTGTGTGAGAGCATTTCAGTAGTGTGTGTAACAGCGTTTCAGTAGTGTGTGTAAGAGCGTTTCAGTAGTGTGTGTGAGAGCATTTCAGTAGTGTGTGTAAGAGCGTTTCAGTAGTGTGTGTAAGAGATAAAATTTCAGTAGTGTGTGTGAGAGCGTTTCAGTAGTGTGTGTGAGAGATAAAATTTCAGTAGTATGTGTGAGAGCATTTCAGTAGTGTGTGTAACAGCGTTTCAGTAGTGTGTGTAACAGCGTTTCAGTAGTGTGTGTGAGAGCATTTCAGTAGTGTGTGTGAGAGCGTTTCAGTAGTGTGTGTAACAGCGTTTCAGTAGTGTGTGTAAGAGCATTTCAGTAGTGTGTGTGAGAGATAAAATTTCAGTAGCGTGTGTGAGAGCGTTTCAGTAGTGTGTGTGAGAGCATTTCAGTAGTGTGTGTGAGAGCGTTTCATTAGTGTGTGTGAGAGATAAAATTTAAGTAGTGTGTGTGAAAGCATTTCAGTAGTGTGTGTGAGAGCATTTCAGTAGTGTGTGTGAGAGCATTTCATTAGTGTGTGTGAGAGATAAAATTTAAGTAGTGTGTGTGAGAGCATTTCAGTAGTGTGTGTGACAGCATTTCAGTAGTGTGTGTGAGAGCGTTTCATTAGTGTGTGTGAGAGCATTTCAGTAGTGTGTGTGAGAGCATTTCAGTAGTGTGTGTGAGAGTGTTTCATTAGTGTGTGTGAGAGATAAAATTTAAGTAGTGTGTGAGAGAGCATTTCAGTAGTGTGTGTGAGAGCGTTTCATTAGTGTGTGTGAGAGCATTTCAGTAGTGTGTGTGAGAGCATTTCAGTAGTGTGTGTGAGAGCATTTCAGTAGTGTGTGAGAGCGTTTCATTAGTGTGTGTGAGAGATAAAATTTAAGTAGTGTGTGTGAGAGCATTTCAGTAGTGTGTGTGAGAGCGTTTCAGTAGTGTGTGTGAGAGCGTTTCATTAGTGTGTGTGAGAGCATTTCAGTAGTGTGTGTGAGAGCATTTCATTAGTGTGTGTGAGAGCATTTCAGTAGTGTGTGTGAGAGCGTTTCATTAGTGTGTGTGAGAGATAAAATTTAAGTAGTGTGTGTGAGAGCATTTCAGTAGTGTGTGTGGGAGCGTTTCATTAATAATGTCCCTCACGGCACCTCATACAAAACAGCCAAAACAACAAATATAACAATAATAAAGGCATGACATGAAATATAAGGAACAGAGATGTACAACTCCAAAACTAATCAAATTTATGCTCCACCACATTTACATGCCTAAATGCACTCACTAGTTGCAGTTTGATTTCAGTGGAACATGTGCACCTAATGACATAGTTACAAAATATATAGCTGGCAAGAGACTTGAACTTTAATCTTCATAAAATGACAATTTTTCCAGCAAACAATTTGAAATATGACAAATTTAACCCAGATGAGTTTTAAACATAGTAAATCTAACACAGCGTTTATGGCCTTTTTTCAACAGAATCAGCCTTAATTGTTTAGACAAACTGGCGATTGCCCTGTTAACAGCATTAATTATGCGTTAATGTCATTCACTTTTAGCTCCATCAGGTGCCTCAGGACTAAACACACTTCTGTGTTAAGCTGTATCCATAATCAAGGACTCATGAATACACATAGGGCTTCCTGATTATACCACCAAAGATGTAAACAAGTATAATTAACTCTGCAATTATCAACTTTAGTGGAATTAATTACTTTAGATGTGTGAACATTCCAAATATCAGTTTAAGACCTTGTTAAGAAAATCAATGAAGCTGCATCCTGCGTGATAGGAAAGCTACACAGTTCTCTGTTTAGCTCCATGTTAGAGTGAGCAAAAAGACTAAATGTTGTTTGGCTGGCTCACAACAATAGATAATAAAATAATAACTTAATTAACTGTAACACAAGCCTCTCATCACAGGTGTATGGATGGTTTCACCAGCAGTGTGATCAGCGTGATCAGCAACTCCCATTCGATAACGTCTTTTATATTGTAAGGTTAACACCCTACCATAATACTGAGGAAACAGCCAAAACCCCAACAGTCATATCACCCCCAATGAGCAAGCCCTTTGGCAACAGTGGGAAGGAAAAACTCCCTTTTAACAGGAAGAAACACAAGGCAGAACCATTCTTAGGGAGGGGCAATTTGCCGTGACTGGGGGTGAGGGGAGGAAGACAGACACCATAGATTAATAACTAATGATTAAATGCACAGTGTTGTATTGAAACATATCACTACAGTCGAGATGACAAACACGTTACACTGTACATATGTACATTAATGTATAGTAGTATACATATACAATGACATGGCTTCTACTGCGAATCCTTCCATGAGAAAAAGATCACGATGCTCAAAAGGCATTATTTTCAAAGTGTGCCGTCTGTTACTTATGTTTGTACAGCAACAGTTAAAACAATGAAAGGTCCATGGACCTACAGTTTTCAGGGATGTCTTTTTCACAGCAATCTTAAAAACAAATGCTCAAGAGCCAGCAGTCAAATTAAAATAACTAATAACCAAGCTAAGAGTCGGCTATGAGGAGAAATTATTAGAAAGTATTAGTTGTTATTATTTTCATATAGCTGGAAATGGCAGTTAATGGGAATGGTGAATAGTGTTGCTCTGTTATACTGTACAGTCAAACTTGCATGTTAATAGTTCTGGTGGTTTGGTTTTTTTTTTTTTGTGGCTGTAATAAGCAAGGATATGTTTAGAAAAAAATGATACAGGACAGGGGGGAGATTAACTGCTTTGGGTTGTGCATATAAGGGGTGCAGATGAGGATTTTACCTGCCTCGGCCTGTAGAAGGAAAATTTGATTCTCTGAAAAAGAAATATGTTCTGGATGTAATCACAGCATCTATTAAGTAGCAAAGAGAAAAGTAGTCAAGTAGAGTTTTAATGTCAACCCAACAATATACACTCAAGTATACAGTGGGACGAAAGATGTGTAAAATACAATAAAAAATAAAAGTTCAAATATACATACAGGCAACTATACAGAAATAAGGAATTAAGAATAAGTACAACAGTATTGTACTTGAATAGGAATAGAATAAGAAATAGAAAAGAATAAGAATAAATAAATAGAATAGTACACAGAGTGGGACAATGCAATAAAGAATAGTCAGGTACTGGAAGTGAGAGGAGAGTGTTATGTAGTGTTATGTAGTCAAAGAAGTGTATGGAGAAGAGAGCTTGGTGCGAAGGAGGGCAGTGTGGTGTTCAGGAGCCGGACTGCTGGGGGGGCAGATTTGAATTGAACTATCCCACAGACTCGCCCACCTGCTCCTGATGCTGCCGAGTCGTCTTCCGGATGGAAGTGGAGTAAACAGTTGGTGGGAGGGGTGATGCGGGTTAGCCATGATGCTAGTGGCTTTTGGAATGCAGAGTGAGGTGTAAATATCCTGTAGACTGGGTCGAGAGCTGCTAATAATGCGCTCAGTGGTTCTCACAATCCTCTGCAGTCGGACACTTGGCAGTTTCCATACCAGATTGTGATGCAGCTGGTTAGGATGTTCTCTATGGTGCCTCTGTAGAAAATGTTAAGGATAGATTTGGGGAGGCGCACCTTCTTCGTCACTGATTTGGTGTGACGGGAATAGATAGGAATTTGGTACTCTTCAATGTTGAGCGGGAGATGGACAGCATTGGTCTTCCTAGAGTCAACAATCAGCTCTCTTTTTTTGTCAACAATAAGAGATAGATTATTGTCCTTAAAACAAAGTGCCAGCCGTTGTATCTCCTCTCTGCATGAGTCCCACCACTGTGGTGTCATCTACAACTTAATAATGTGGTTTGTGTTGGAGCTGCAGGTGCAGTCGTGAGTCAGCAGCATTAAGAGTAGTGGGCCCAGCACACATCCCTGGTGGGCGCCTGTGCTCAGTGTGATGGTGTCGGATCTTGTATTTCCAACCTGTACTGTCTGGGGTCTATCAGTGAGGAAGTCCCGGATCCAGTTGGAGGTGGAGGTGTTGAGTCCAAGCAGGTCCAGCTTGCTGATCAGCTGTGAGTAGGGATGGGTATCGTTTAGGTTTTATCCGATACCGGTGCCAAACCGGTACTTTTGAAACGGTGCCGGTGCTTAAACGGTGCTCAAACCGGTGCTCAAACCGGTGCTTAAAGAATGGAGAACACAAAATTGGTCCAAAAACCTCTCATGTTCAGCTGTTTCTTTTGTAAAAAGATGACAATGTTAGCCTTTTCTGCAGCTATGCATATATGGTATCACTCTTGGCTGGAAGCAGTGCTTAAACAATGGAAAAAACACAAACTTTGTCCAAAAACCTCTCATGTTTAGCTGTTTTCCACTTTTTCTTTGGTCATTTTAGCCTTTTTGGCCAGGGTGAAGGGAGTATCTGCCATCAAACAAGAAGACAGCCGCATGTAACTACGACGGTGTTTGCTAGTTCACCTTACATGCATTAATGTAATAATGTGGTTAGCGTACTCAACGTTAATTACACACGAACAACATGAAGCTACTCACGCAGAGGAGAACGGCTGCTGCTGCCATCATCATCCGTCATCATTTCTGCTACGCTGACAGGGCTAGGGGCCAGGATTCTCCTCTTCGGGTTTTTGGGGGATGTTGCTAACTCCGGGTCCGATAACAGGCACCACACCCGCAGTAGATGTGCTCGGTGTGAGGTCTTGCAGCAAGCTATCAAACACGGCGCAGTTCTCGGCTTTAAAAAAAAAAATGCTATGCGTCGCCAGGTGTTTCATCAGATTTGAGGTGTTACCTCCTTTGACAGTATCACAGTATCACCTTACAGCACTTGTTGCAGGCTGCTGGGTTTGCATCTTTTGCTGTGAAGTACAGCCAGACTTTTGATCGCTTCGCCTTGGGCATTTTTAATCTGTAGCTCTGCTCTAAAAGAACGTACGTACCTGGCCCCGCCTACTATCCTCGGAAACGTAAAATGATTGGCTAGAATTGGCTCAGGAAAAAAAAGCACCGAAATAAAGCACCGAAATGTGCGCTGCTTTTCGGTCTGGTTACTACTGTTTATGTCAGAACCGGTGCCATCATGGCACCGGACACCGGTACCCATCCCTAGCTGTGAGGGATGATGATGTTGAATGCTGAGCTGAAATCAATGAACAGCATTCTTCATTCAACCGATCAAAAGAGATCGCATAGTCTGTTGATTGGTTTGAGTAGTATGTGAACTGTGGTGGGTCCAGTTTGGGGGGGAAGCTGGTTCTTGATGCGATTCAGGACTGGCCACTCCAAGCACTTCATGATGGAGTAAGTGCTACTGTGTGGTAGTCACTGAGCTCCATGGCTGTAGCTATATTTGGTACAGGTCTGATGGTGGTGGTTTTAAAGCACTGTGGCACAACAGCTTGGCTCAGGGAGATGTTGAAGATGTCCGCTAGGACATCAGTCAGCTGGTCAGCACAGGCTCTGAGCACACCTCCAGGTATATTGTGTGGTCCAGCAGCTTTGTGTGGGTTGACCCTAGTGAAAGTCCTTCTCACACTGGCTGCAGACAGGGACAAAAGTTGGTCGTCTGGCAAGGGGGTGGTTTTTCATGCTAGCTCGTTGCTTTGGGTCTAAGACCTGGCATAGAATGTGTTAAGTGCATCTGGAAGAGAGGTGTCAGTAACACACATATGCAGTGGGGCCTTGTAATCCGTGATGGCTTGCATGCCCTGCCACAGATTGGTTCTTGCCAGTCTGACTGTCACATCGTCATTGGCTTTGAAGACAGCATCTCATGTTTTCAGCAGTTTCGGAACGTCTGCTGTAAACCATGG
>NW_020328758.1:0-55809 GCF_001858045.2 Oreochromis niloticus
TAGCACGCAGTACGAAAATGTCAGCATACCGAAAATAAACTCCACCTTAAACTTGGTTTATCTGACTCCGATAGACTGCAGGTCATAACTTCTTACCTGAAGTTCAGTTCACCTGACACGCGGACCGGCGGCCGCTTCGGGTCTCTCCTCTTGCCTCCCTTTTCCTTCATCCACCTGCTGGCCTCCACCACTTGCTAATGTTATTGAATCTGTGGAAGCTCCGCGATATCCACCACACGAAGTAACGAGTAACGAGCCTATCTAAATCCCAGTACGAGTAACGCGTTCCTGGTTTGGCATAATAACTAGTTACCGTGCTCGTTACCACAATAATAACGTAGTTACTGTAACGCGTTACTTAATAACGCGTTAGTCCCAACACTGATTATTGTAGGGCCTACCTTATATATAAAGCGCCTTGAGGCGACTGTTGTTGTGATTTGGTGCTGTATAAATAAATTGGAATTAAATTTGAATTATTACTGCAGAGGTATTTGACCTTCACAATGCACAGTTATTGCTGCTTCTAGGGGATGCCTTCTTTGGGGATCTGCCAGGCCCGGGAGCCGCCAGTACCCAGCGAGGCCTTCCCCAACCGCAGTTCAATTCATGTTTAAGCCATTCACCTTTTTCTAATAGAAACACTGTCAAATGTAAAATGAGCATGTGGCCCCAGCTAGTGAATTGTTGCTAAACTAATGCAAGAGTTGTTGACTGTTTCACCCCAAATGTAGTTTGTCTGTTTGTTTGTTTGAACTCAGATTTCAGTATATATGAGCCTCTGCCTTTTCCTGCCTAAACTAAGTGAATGTTTTTCTCTGTTCCAGGGAGTGCATCAGTGTAGTTAATCCCACTCCATTCTTCCAAAGCTGTGTGTTTGACATGTGTCAGTTCAATGGCCAGCAGCACGTGCTGTGTGACCAGCTCCAGGCCTACACTGACGCATGTCATAGTGCTGGAGCCAAAGTCTACCCATGGAGGACTCCAGACTTCTGCTGTAAGTTTGAATATGAGATATACTAAATATATCTATATGATATATGATATTTTAATATTAATATCAGCTGTGAACATCATAAACTGTATATAAAACATAGTCACAGTGACATCACCCATTGGCTTGATGAGCCCCATTCTGAAGCATGAATGAATAAAGCCTTGAATAATACCTTTTTAAATGGGATGCATGCCGTAGGTTCTCTTTTTGGAAGTTGTCTCCACCTGTAAATATAACTAACATATATTACATCCTGCTGACCAACATTATAATTGAACTTATAATCATATTTATAATTGTATATGGAGGAGAGGTTAAGATACATCCTACCCCCCCCCCCCCCCCCTTCCTCTGTTGCCATTTGTCCACCATTGTCTCCTCTCATTATTGTTCATCCCTGTGTTTGTCCACACAGCTCTCACCTGTCCTCCCAACAGCTCCTACTCCCTTTGTGTGAGTTCATGTCCTGAGACATGTCTTGGTGTGGTGGGACCACCTGGCTGTGAGGAAGTGTGTGTGGAGGGTTGTGAGTGTAACCCTGGCTTCATTCTCAGTGATGACAAATGTGTGGAACTGAGAGACTGTGGTTGTGTGGACCCCAGTGGAACCTATCACCCTGTAAGTGGAAACAGCCTCCAAGCAATTAAAACCACATTCCATTTACCCTTAAAATGTGCTAAGCTCATGCTAACATCATTTTCAGTTCTCTTTATATGTACCACTTCAACAGGAGAGACACCAAAAGGGCACAAAGACCTTACAGTACAAAAGAAATCAAAACTCAGCTAAATTAAGGGTGCATAGACTGCAGTGAGCTGTTGGCACAAAAATACTGGTTTTACAACAAAGGTTTTTACTTTCAACTTATCAAGCACAGATTATGTTGTTTACACTGTATTTTACCTGACTTTAAAAGACACTGGTGTTATAGCATTTGTGTTTATGTAAGAGCATTTATATACTAGAGCCACCAAATTTAGCAAGCACAAAATCAGTAAATAAATGAGTGTAGGTTGGCTTAATTAGTTAATGGCATACAGAATCCCTGGTTTGAATCCAAATCTATATTAGAAATCTCACGGGAACTTTTACGAGGCGTCAACCCATTACCTCAAGTCTTAAAATCCAGACATGCATCCATCCAGGCTCCACATGAGTCATCTTTAAGGTCTTTCATTGTCTGAAATTTGGTTTGATCTCTTCTCCCGCCATTCCTTCCTAATTTTCTGAACTCATCCACTCCACTCTCTGGATTCCTTACCACCTTATTGAGGCCATGGGCTGTTTATCTTTACTCGCCTGCCTACCAGTTATATTTCTCTCATTTGGATCTAAATGATATTTATCATTTAGATCTTTATATTCATGGGACATACAAGAGAGAATTACATGACAAAATTTCTGATTATTTTTTGCATTCTGTGTACATTTGTCAGGTGGGCGATGACTGGTACTTGGAGGGTTGTGAACAAAAGTGTACGTGCCACAGTGGAGGTCTGCTACAGTGTCATAACACCAGCTGTAACCCAACTACTGAGAGCTGCAAACTACAAGATGGAGAATATGAATGCCACCCTCTGGGTATATTAATCACACAGCTTCACATACATCTATAGGATATATTATATTTCTATTGAGGCTTCTATTGAGGCTTGAGCCAGTTATCCATCTTATACAGCGGCTCCACAATCTGCGATACATGTGTTTATCAGTGAGTGAGTGTGACAGAGAAACAGCTGCATGAATGCATGGATGTGTATTATGGTGTCAAGTGGTTTATCCGACTGGTCTTAGAAATGCAGTAAATAAATGCAGTCATTTTAGCAACAGGTGCTCCAAACCTCCACTGTCTCTACTGATATTGTTAGTTTGGACTGAGTTTGTTAAGACTGCATAATAACTTCCTACCTTTTTTGTTCAGGAAATCGTATCTACTCAGTTTCCAGTAATCCTTATTCTTTCTGTACAGACCTGTGTCCACCTAACGCAGAGTATATAGAGTGCGGTCCAGCTTGCATTCCTACATGTATGGAACCCTCTACCAACTGTTCTGGCTCCTGCATCACTGGGTGTTTCTGCAAACCAGGCTTTGTCTTCAAAGGACGGCACTGCGTGCCATTGGACAAATGTGGTTGTTTAGATGACAACAATAACTATTATGAGGTCAGATGTCCTAGTTAGTACTGTGTACTGTGTACATTTACAGACATACAGTATACTTTCTCAGTACTGATTGTGTTCATTTTATCCAGCCTGGTGAGATAGTATTTGGAGACGGCTGCACAAAGCTGTGTCGCTGTGCAGGGAACTACACTTTGGAATGTGTTGATAACTCCTGTGACCCCACTGAAGAGTGTCGAGAGGTTAATGGTGTTGCAGGCTGCTATCCTAAAGGTAATAATGTTTGTTGAAATATTAAAGAATTTGGACTGGAATGATCCCTTGCGCCTTAAGAAAGTATCATTTAAGGAATGGATGGTCTAGCCACACCTCAAGACAACATTATTTGGACTGGTGCTCAACTGTGATTTAATGCACTGTAATAAATTACATCAGCAAAAGGAGCACCTTGTGTTGTGCTTTACAGTCAGTCGGAATAACTTGATAGTTGACAGTGTGGAAATTACAATTTCTTATTTATTATTCCTTTAGGTACATCCACGTGCGTCGCATCTGGTGATCCACACTACACCAGCTTTGACAAACGCAAATATGACTTCATGGGCAACTGCAGCTATCTGATGTCTAGTCCATGCAATGACACAACTGTGCCCTACTTTGAGGTCCATACTGACAATGATAACCGGTATAACAGGCCGACCATCTCCTATGTGAAGGCCGTACATGTATACGCACAGATGGTAAAGATCTCCATTCTCAAAGGTGGCACTGTGCAGGTAAGACATGAGAGGAGGAAACAGGATGTTTTGCATGTCAAACCCAATCACACTATCACGTTATCAGGCACTACTGCATTACAAACAAACATCATTCTGTGGTACAAATCACTGCACATGCTCAGGAACACTTCTGAAAACCACTGCAATTGACCATGGAAAGAAAGTTGCACTTACACTTTGCACTTAGTTTCTCCTACACCGAGCGACACATCGGGCAGCTAACGATCTCCATCGATGTCGGTCAGCAGCGACTGCTTCAACTTCATCCCAGGCAATGTCAACGGTTTTCAGATCATCCATAAACGTTCGACGCCATGTGATCTTTGGTCGGCTTTGCTTTCGCTGGTTCTGCCGTAGGTTTCTTCCTGTTAAAAGACGCCACTGTCACCAGAGTGCTTGCTCATAGGGGGTCATATCATTGTTGTTTTTTTTCTTTGTATGTATTATTGTAGTGTCCACCTTACAATATAAAGCGCCTTGAGGTGACTGTTGTTGTAATGTGGCGCTATACAAATAAAATTGAATTGAAATGAATTGAATTGGAGACGTCGGAAGACCCCGGCCGCCTTCCCTACTCTGAAGTCTACATCTTGATCAGGGATCCCATCATTCGAGATGATGCTTTCGAAATATGTGAAATTATCCACCTCTTCAGCATGTTGTTGATTGATCAACAGGAACATGCGTAACCAACTTGGAGTACCTTCGTCTTCTTGGTCGTCGTTCTTCATCGCCTCCCTCTGTAAAGCCGCAGTTAACTCTTGGAAGTCTTCCTTAGTCGACCCCAGCAGGGCAATGTCGTCCTCGAAGTCCAAGTCGGTGAGATTGTTCGTGACAGGGGACACCGATGCCAGTTTGGTCAACTGATCGTTGCATGATGAAGTCAGTTACCAACAGGAAGAGGAAAGGCGATAGCATGCATCCCTGTCGGACGCCAGTATTGATCTTGAAGAAATCCATTCAGAAATCATCTGTCCGGGCGCAGCAGCAGCAGTTGGAGTAGAGACCACAAAGGGTGTCTACAAACTGCTGGGGGATTCCATATTGACGTAGAATAGCCCATAGAGTCGGCTGATGGACGCTGTCAAAACCCTTCTTGAAGTCGTTGAAATTTCAATGATCATGCGGAGGGTGGAGATGTGCTCGACGCACGACTGGCCACTCTGAAAGCCAGCAAGCTCTTCTCACAATCGTTCGTCCACTGCATGTCGTAGCCAATTTAAAAGAACGAGGCAAAGCACTTTCCTGGGTATCGACAGCAGCATGATGCCCCGGCAGTTCTTACAGTCGCCCAAATAGCCTTTCGTAGGAAGTTTGGTGATGACGCCTTTTGTCCAATCATAGGGTACACACGATGTTGACCAGCAGGTGTTTAGGGGTCTTCTAAGGGCAGCTTCCAACTGGGCTTCGTCGTGCTTCAGGATTATGGGGAGGTACTCGTCCAGGCCAGCAGCCTTTCCACTCTTGAGGAGTTGGATCGCTGTCTTGACTTTAGCATCGCTGATTTGTCCGATATCGACAAGAAGAAAATCCATGGAGGGTGCAAGTTCTTCGGCCTCAAACAGGTGGAGTGGCTCGGGCTGGTTTAAAGTATCGCAGAACTGTTTGACTCAACGTGGGTTGCTCAGCTGCAGTGAGGAGGACTCATCCATTTTTGTCTCCGATTGGGACCAAGCGGCCACCGGGAGCCCCAGTTAGATCTCGTACAATGCAATTTAAGGTTTGGGTATCGTTCTGGTCGACTGCTTCTTGGGCTTCCATGCCTTTAGCTTCGATCCACTCTCACTTGTAACGCCGGCAGCTGCGTTTGACCGGTCAGGCAAGATCTCAGTAGGCGGCCATGGCCCTCTCAGAGAGGGACTGTTGTTCATACATCATTGGCATAATGAGGGAACGTCTCTTTTTAGTTACAAATAGTAATGTTGTGACATAGGTAATTCAAAAATGAAAATGTTGGCCAGATTTGATGTACTGTGCCTATTTTCCCACACAGGTTAATGGGACCAATGTCAATCTGCCACTGTCCCCGGCCCCTGGTATTTCTGTGTTCAAGTCAGGAAAACACTACACTGTCTCCATGAACTTTGGTGTGATGGTTCGCTATGATGGAAACACCTTCATGGACATCAAAGTGATCGAAGAGTGAGTGAAGACCAAATTCATGGTTTCCTTAAAAAATGGTGTTTTAATCAAAAATTCACCAGTCCAGAAATCTACATCCCTAATAATACAACTAAAACAATAACACATATTCATATACTGAACATGACTCCTTTATCTGTAACCAGTAGTAAGGTGATAAAGACAGAGATTAATGGCACAGCTAGGATAGTTTATTTAAGCAATCTAGCAGAGGCAACACAAACAGCTCACTCAAAATTTCAAGATAGAATCACACAAAACTTATCATTTCCTGACTAGTTCATTCTATGCTGATGCTGTCAAACGCATCAAATGTGCATGTCCGATCGTTTAGTCTTACTAATGTGTGGGGTTTAGTCTACTGTTGAAAAGCAACTTGGCTGGAATTAAAACACGTTGTAAGACGTAGTTCTGACTGAGTTGTTAGCATTTCTTGCAAAAGACTCCAACACAATTATTTTACTGTAATCTGCAGCTATCAGAACAAGCTGTGTGGCCTGTGTGGCAACTATGATGGAGATACTAAAGATGACTTCCGCAAACCAGATGGAAGCTTAGCTGAAAATACCAATGACTTTGGACACAGTTGGAACATGAATCCAGAGTGAGTATTGCAGAGATGCAAGTGTAAAGAAACATTTACCATTGACAAAAGACAAATGTTCTTAAGATGAAAGTCTGTCTTGACAGATGCAATAAGAAACCCAACACTACCATCCCTGGGTGCAATAAAGAAGAACAGGAACTGTATGAAAGCTCTGGATATTGTGGCATTCTGCTGGACAAAAATGGACCTTTTGCTGTGTGCCATCGCAAAGTCAACCCCAATGTATGTTCATGTAGAGGATAGTGCATTGCTTGTTGCATTTGTGTATGTGTGTGTGTACTCGGGTTGAAAATGTGATGTTAGTAATAGTGGAATAATTTGAATTTGTGCTTTTAGATGGTCAGACAATATAAAGCATTGTAACAAAGTGATTGTTTGTTCTCAGAATTACTTCAGGGACTGTGTCTTTGACTTGTGTGAGCTGGATGGAGCCAAGCCCATTTTGTGTGAAGCCATTGAAGCCTATGTCAATGAATGCCAAGATCGTGGGGTCAACCTTGGACCATGGAGGAATGAAACCTTCTGCCGTGAGTATTAGAAGGACAAATGATTTAATTTAGTAGTAAAATATCTTTAGGTAAAATCAGCTCGGCTGAGTAGTTGGGAGAAAATCACACAAAGAAGTTTATGTCAGTTCTGACTTGAGGAAGAGTACTTCATACGGGCTTTCTACTCACTAAAGTTAACTGAGGGAGTGCTGCTTTAGCATACCTAGTTGGGCAGACAGCATATGCCAAGAGGCTGCAGGAGACTGGGTTACCACCAAACTCAAACAATCTAGTTACACAGAAGACAACACAGCTGGAAGTGCCAAAGACACATTTTTTTTTCTTATAAAAAGCTGTGATTTTATATTTTAAGCAGCACATACTTTTGTCTCCTATCACTAACTTCAACCTCTTGTGGTCTCCTTAGCACTGAACTGCCCCCCAAACAGCCACTACGAACCCTGTGCAGATCCTTGTCAGGAAACATGCTTTGGAAAACCCCCCTCCTGCTCTGGTCCCTGCTCTGAGTCCTGTGTGTGTGATCCCAGCTACGTCCTGAGTGCTGGCAAGTGCGTTAAGGAGAACATGTGTGGCTGCAACCACACGAACGGCCAGTATTATGAGGTATGGTGAAGTGGGTCTGATAGGCCGGCAGTGAATCATTTGGTCCTTTGTATTTCAAGTCAGGTCACTTGCAGTGTCTTTATGTCCTGTCTAAAACAACATTTTCATACATACATGCATATAATGATTTACAAAGAATCATCTGTGCCTGCTATGCTGAATTGTCAATTTTGTTGCCTGTCTGTCAGCCCGGAGAGGAGTTTTTTGAGGAAGACTGCAAGCGAAAATGTTGGTGTGGTCCAGCTGGAATTACCTGTGAAGCCTCTGAATGCCCCCCAATGCATGAATGTAAACTTCAGCATGGAGAGCTGGGCTGCTATCCTACGAGTATGTTTGTTATGTTCACACCTAAAAAAACAAACAAAGCAAAGCTGTAGACATTATATTCTAAGTAGGTTTCCAGATCTCATGGGTTGGACTGCCAACCTGAAAAGTTTTGCAACTGTGTTTGATGTGATGCTGCAGACTTTGTCAAAGTTCTCAAACTAGCATTTTCTGTCCCTGCTCAAATATACATCAGAAATAAAATGGTAATGGAAGATAGAGAAACACAAACCAGAGCTGTCTTCACTTTCAGCAACAGTGAAATATTTATGTGTGTGTTGCTGTTATGTTTCTTTTCCTCGCTTCTGTACAGTTTGTCTATAACAACACTTGTTACATGCATTTCTTTATAATACAAAATCACAGAGTTGGAGAAAACAAATGCAAATAATACAAATTTTTGTCTAGTCAGGAAATGTTATATTCTATGCATTTATTTAATGCCATTATAGGTCCAAAGCAGCAGTGAACTGCACTGTTATTAGGTAATTGTTCTACAGTGGCTTCTTCTGTGTTTCAGTCTGATGTTCCTGATGTTTGTCCCTCTCTCAGGCTTCCAGGATTGTGTAGTTTCTGGGGATCCACACTACAACACCTTTGACAAGAAGTACTACACCTTCATGGGAACCTGTACTTACACACTGGCCAGAACCTGTAGGAACAGCACAGGTACACACCAATTCAGACATTTATTTATTAAGATGTTTGGGTTTCATTGCACCTGTTCTAGTCTTGCCACACCCACAAATTCATCCAAGTTTAAATGAGCTAAATTTACTCATTCATTATTTTCATCACAAAGCATGACACATGTTGTTTTCATTCACGTTTGCTGCAAAAAGAAGACACTGAATGTCAGTGATGGTTTGTATGTTAATGCCAATATCTGCCAATGTTCACCTTTAATATAAACACACAATATTCCTGATTGTCGTGGTCTTCTCTGTGCAGGCCCTTGGTTCTCTGTGGAGGCAAAGAATGAAGAGAGAGGAGTTGCAGGAGTGTCATACCTGAGGAAGCTATATGTGACAGTGGATGGAATTACTGTGACCCTGATGAAGAGCAGTAGAACACTGGTCAGTATATGAATGATTTACTATCTGTTATATTTCCCATCTTTAGGTAAAATGTGTGCCAATACACATCCCAGACACCAGCTGTATCATCACCATGGATGTATCATGTCTACACATAACTGACATTTTAGCAAAACAACTAATGTGAAATTATATCTTTAGTTACATTGTTGCTAACACCTTGCCAAAAAACAGATTTGTCCCATGTTGTCAGTTGAACCTATACAAATGCCAAAGATAACACAGTGTGATAGGCATCAAGCAGTATCTTTCTTGCTTGTTAAAACTGTACAAAGTTTTTTTTTGCCTGATATACTGCACACTCCACACTCTTTCTACTTTTATACTCCCTGACCTGTCCACCAATTAGAAGTTTACACAGTCTGTTTAACATCTTTATATTATCCTTTTCTTCATCACTGAATCAGGTGAACGGAGTACGGGTGGCTCTGCCCCACTCCCCCTCTCCTCTCATGTCTATTAGTCTTGCTGGTCAGTTCATCACCCTTCAAACATCCTTTGGCCTGAGGGTGCGTTGGGATGGAAACCATTATGCCCAGATCTCAGTTCCCAGGTTAGTATAAATATTGATTTGAACTATTTTGATATTGCAGAACTTCTTTTTATTTGCTTCGCACACTCATACAATACACCTGACCACCGTCTCCACTGCTACATCATTCTTTTTTTGATGGCCACTTTCCTCCAATGCAACCATAACCTAATGATCTGAAGAAACTCTGATAGATAACAATCTAAACTGCTAAATGTCACCAGTTGTTTTATGTATGTTGTGGAAACTAAAAAAAACATAGCAGTCCATTTGTGTGCATTTTGTGGACACATGCAACTTTTAATAAATACTAAGGATGCCCTGGTTTATTGTGTCAGAGATTTTTGCATTCTCTTCATTTGTTTCTAGAATTACAATAAAAGGCCAAGCAACACCTTATTAAACATTGCAAATATTCTTAAGACTGTGTTATCTTAATCCTACATATCCTGCCTTGACTTTATCCTACCAGCTCCTACTATGACCAAATGTGTGGCCTTTGTGGTGACTATGATGGGAACCCAGACAATGACTTCACCAAACCAGATGGCACTGTGGCAGGAAATAGTAATGACTTTGGGAACAGCTGGCAGACTGAAGTCGATGAAGATGACTCGTGAGTTCAAACACATTCATCTTACTGTCTTTTGGATTTCTTATGGTTATGTCTTTTGTTACCTTACTGTCGGACTCCTCCTGACACACTGAAGAGAATGTAACTGTGTTTCGTATTTGTATTGACCAGATGTACCCCAGGAACAAAGCCTGATCCAGACTGTGACCCCAACTTGGAAACTGAAGTTGTAAAACCAGAGAAATGTGGTAAAATTGCAGACCCTACTGGTCCCTTCCGGTAAGAATTCACAACCCCTCCACTTTTGGTTATCGACTGGGTTAAACTGATGGGATTCCTGGGATTTTATAAGGTTTTTTCCTGACCTTGAAAGATCTTGAAATAAATGGCAGAATGGCTGGTAATCACCCAACTGACCTGTAAAATACTCAAAAATCTTTTCAATACTATTATTGTAATGCTGTAACGAACCCATCTGGCACTGGGATGCCAGGTTTGTTCTATATCCCTTTTTTGCTAATGCAAAAGTGAGCTGCAACAAGGATCCAATTCCCCTTCCCTTTATCCCTCCTTCACAAATGCACCAGGATACTTTTGGCACCAGGATGACAGGTTCTCCCTCTCTATCGCTCTTTTGCAAATCCAACAGCAGGTTTTTGGCACCGGGATGCCAGGTTCTCGTCCCTCATTCGCAATCGCAGCAGCAAGCTTTTCTACCAACAAGCTGCCAGTTTCCCTTCCCACTATCACTCCTTCGCAAATTGCAGCACCATGCTTTTCCCACTGGGATGCCAGTTTCCATGATTCTATCCATCTTTCACAAGATATAACATTGTGCATTCAACAACAACTAACACCGTGTTGCCAGTCTTTGTTTCCATATCGGTCATTTGCAAACACAGTAGTAAAGTGGGTACTGGGATGCCATCTTTTCTGCCTTCGCAAAGCGCCGGTGACTCCTCATGGTGTTGGGATGCCACATTCTGTCTGCTATGACTCCTTTTAAGACATCTAATCTCCGCCATGCGCATAATTCCTTACTTCTGCCTTCTCATGTGCTTTCACTAGCATCATCTAAATTCTCCCTTCTTGACACAGTCATTAGAGACAGATCTCCAAACTGACTCGAGGTTCTGACAACATCCAAAATGGCATTATCATCTTCTGTGTGGTTCAGTTGAATTCTACTCAGCTCTCTGCTGGTTGTGGGGGTTATCATTATGGAAGGCTCTTCTCCTCTAACCAGTCTTTCAATTCAGCCAGCCCTTCCAAAACTACTTACCATCACCTCTGTTCCTTTCCGAAATTGGCATAGTAGTTATCGCTACCTTACCCAAACTAAATTAACCAGCCAGGCACTCCTTCTCCATCTTCTCCATCTTGACAAGCTCAACTTTTAAGAGGCGTCAAAACATTACCTCAAGTCTTAAAATCCAGGCATGCGTCACTGTCAGAGCCTCAGTTCAGAGTTGAGCCACATCGCTACCTGATCAAGGGTTCTCTGCATTCATCTATTAAGGTTTTTGTTGTCCGAAATTTGCTTTGATCTCTTCTCCCGCCATTCCTTCCTAGTTTTCCGAGCTCATCCACTCCACTGGAACCTTGACCACCTTGTTGAGGCCATGGTCTGTTCATCTTTGCTGGCCTGCCTACCAGTTATAATCCTCTCCTTTGGGTGGCGTTGTCACTTTGCGTTCGCCCTCTCTGCGCACGTTTTTTGTCTTGCTTTCCTTCTCTCACCCCAACCAGTCGTAGCAGATGGCTGTACTTCCCTGGGCCTGGTTTTGCCAGAGGTTTCTTCCCGCTAAAAGGGAGTTTTTCTTTACCACTGTCACCAAAGTGCTTACTTGTAGGGGGTCATATGATGTTGGGTTTTTCTCTGTATGTATTATTGTAGGGCCTACCTTATATATAAAGCGCCTTGAGGCGACTGTTGTTGTGATTTGGTGCTGTATAAATAAATTGGAATTAAATTTGAATTATTACTGCAGAGGTATTTGACCTTCACAATGCACAGTTATTGCTGCTTCTAGGGGCTGCCTTCTTTGGGGATCTGCCAGGCCCAGGCGCCGCCAGTCCCCAGCGAGGCCTTCCCCAAACCGCAGTTCAATTCATGTTTAAGCCATTCACCTTTTTCTAATAGAAACACTGTCAAATGTAAAATGAGCATGTGGCCCCAGCTAGTGAATTGTTGCTAAACTAATGCAAGAGTTGTTGACTGTTTCACCCCCAAATTTAGTTTGTTTGTTTGTATGTTTAAAATCAGATTTTCAGTATATATGAGCCTCTGCCTTTTCCTGCCTAAACTAAGTGAATGTTTTTCTCTGTTCCAGGGAGTGTATCAGTGTAGTTAATCCCACTCCATTCTTCCAAAGCTGTGTGTTTGACATGTGTCAGTTGAATGGCCAGCAGCACGTGCTGTGTGACCAGCTCCAGGCCTACACTGACGCATGTCATAGTGCTGGAGCCAAAGTCTACCCATGGAGGACTCCAGACTTCTGCTGTAAGTTTGAATCTGACATATACTAAATATATCTATATGATATATGATAGTTTAATAATAATATCAGTTGTGCTTTGTGAACATCATAAAGTATATATAAAACACAGTCACAGTGACATCACCCATTGGCTTGATGAGCCCCATTCTGAAGCATGAATGAATAAAGCCTTGAATAATACCTTTTTAAATGGGGTGCATGCCGTAGGTTCTCTTTTTGGAAGTTGTCTCCACCTGTAAATATAACTAACATATATTACATCCTGCTGACCAACATTATAATTGAACTTATAATCATATTTATAATTGTATATGGAGGAGAGGTTAAGATACAGTGCACAATACTGAAACCAATTTAAAACGAACAATGCCGTTAATATTGTCTATCCTTTCATTTATGACACTGCACAAAGTAAAATCAATATGAGATACCTAGATGCCCTGTCGTTGAATCATCCAACCCCCCCCCCCCCCCCCCCTTCCTCTGTTGCCATTTGTCCACCATTGTTCCCTCTCATTATTGTTCATCCCTGTGTTTGTCCACACAGCTCTGACCTGTCCTCCCAACAGCTCCTACTCCCTTTGTGTGAGTTCATGTCCTGAGACATGTCTTGGTGTGGTGGGACCACCTGGCTGTGAGGAAGTGTGTGTGGAGGGTTGTGAGTGTAACCCTGGCTTCATTCTCAGTGATGACAAATGTGTGGAACTGAGAGACTGTGGTTGTGTGGACCCCAGTGGAACCTATCACCCTGTAAGTGGAAACAGCCTCCAAGCAATTAAAACCACATTCCATTTACCCTTAAAATGTGCTAAGCTCATGCTAACATCATTTTCAGTTCTCTTTATATTGTACCACTTCAACAGGAGAGACACCAAAAGGGCACAAAGACCTTACAGTACAAAAGAAATCAAAACTCAGCTAAATTAAGGGTGCATAGACTGCAGTGAGCTGTTGGCACAAAAATACTGGTTTTACAACAAAGGTTTTTACTTTCAACTTATCAAGCACAGATTATGTTGTTTACACTGTATTTTACCTGACTTTAAAAGACACTGGTGTTATAGCGTTTGTATTTATGTAAGAGCATTTATATACTGGAGCCACCAAAATTAGCAAGCACAAAATCAGTAAATAAATGAGTGTAGGTTGGCTTAATTAGTTAATGGCATACAGAATCCCTGGTTTGAATCCAAATGTATATTTATCATTTAGATCTTTATATTCATGGGACATACAAGAGAGAATTACATGACAACATTTCTGATTACTTTTTGCATTCTGTGTACATTTGTCAGGTGGGCGATGACTGGTACTTGGAGGGTTGTGAACAAAAGTGTATGTGTCACAGTGGAGGTCTGCTACAGTGTCATAACACCAGCTGTAACCCAACTACTGAGAGCTGCCAACTACAAGATGGAGAATATGAATGCCACCCTCTGGGTATATTAATCACACAGCTTCACATACATCTAAAGATTATTATTTCATTTAACACATCTGACATCTCAGTGAATTATCCATCTTATGTAGTGCCACTGACATCTGCATTTGTTTTGCTCATCATGGTAAATGATAAACTAACTTCCTGCCTTCTTTGTTCAGGAAATGGTATCTGTTCAGTTTCTGGTGATCCTCACTACATAACCTTTGATAAACGCACTCACCATTACATGGGTTCATGCTCCTACACCTTGACCAAACCCTGCAATGTCTCCTCCGGCTTGCCACATTTCGCGGTCCATACCCAGAATGAGCACAGAGGAAGTAATAAGAAGGTTTCCTATGTGAGGGCTGTGGTGATCAATGTGAATGGTATCACTGTCATCCTTGGCAAGGGACACACGGTCCAGGTATGCAGAAGGTTCTTCCAGTCACTCATACAATAAACAGTATCTCTGTTTGTTATCTTAGTGCTTTTACCCATTTAATTTACTACCAACTGAATAATTTTAAGGCCAATATGTACAGCCTCGGCCTATTAAAACAAGAACCACATGTAAGATTTTTTTAAAATCTCTTCATAATCAGACTTGATATTTGTATAACCTGCAGCAGTCAAAATAAAACACAATTTTTAAAAAAATTAAATTAATTCTCTACCAAACGTAATGCAACAGAAGGCAAGTATAACAATGCTATATTTATAGTCATAGTAATGCAAGGCAGCCTCTTTACTGAATGTGTTTTCCTAAAATGTGTTTTAATAACGGATTCAGCCTCGTCTCAGTACAGGGTGGAAACTGTCCCCTGCTGCATTTGTACACAAAGATGGTTGATTTAAAGGAAAAGTCTACTGTAGAGGAACAATGAACAAGTACACATAATAAGCTGTGTTTTTCTGGCAATAATATTGTGATCTCTGGCTGTTGTCAGGTCAATGGCACTGCGGTTGTTCCACCTGTTACCTCCATCAGTGGAGTTAAGATCTACATGAGTGGAAAGTTTGTTGTCCTAGAAACATCTTTTAATCTGAGGGTGCGTTTTGATGGAAACCATCATGCTGATGTCACTTTGCCAACTTCCTACAACGGCCTACTCTGTGGGATGTGTGGTAAGAGCCAGTGCAATTATTAGCTGTTGTTCCTTACTGAATGAGTAAAACACAGGTAGGATTTTGACTAATTAAAATAGAGTGATTCTGAATATCTGTTGTCCCCACAGGAAATTTCAATGGGGACCCTAACGATGACAACTTGAAACCAGATAACGCACCAGCTGCTAACACCAATGAGCTAGGAGACAGCTGGCAGGTTGCTGACTCAGATCCCGAGTGAGTCACATTACAGAAAACAGAATATCAGACCTGTAATTTTACCTGTTTGTAGATTTTCATTTCTTCATCATTATGCCGATACAAGAATTGTTGATCCCACTTTATTCCTAAGTTCCTTTTATTTCATCGTCATTCAGCTTTGACTGCTATGTCTGCATTAAATATCGCTATTAAACTGTTCAAATTCTCCTCAGAAATTGTCCTGTACATGTCATCAGTCTCCTGCTAATCTTAGCCTTAGAATTACCAAACACAAACATGTTGACTCCATTCCAATGAATGCTCCCATCTCCTCTCAGATGTACTGATGGTACAGAAGAAGAAGATTGTGATGTAAAGGTGGAGGAAGAGGCCACGAAGCCTACCAGCTGTGGCATGATCACTGATCTCAACGGTAAACGGAAAAACACATATGCACACGCACGCTCTCTCTCTCTCTCTCTCCAAGAAACACACACACATAAAAGAATGTTATCATGACAACTAATTGTCTAATATCATCCATCCATCCATCCATCCATCCATCCATCCATCCATGGTCCTTGAGGCAGTAGTTTAAGGAGACAATCCCAGACTTTCCTCATCCTAGTCAGCTGTTGACATTAATAAGTTATATTTCAAGTGATCTCTCACTCCAGCAAGTCCTGGAACTGACCCAGAGCCTCCTTCATTCACTGAATACCTTAATTCAAATGTGTCCAGATGGCATCCTAGTCAATGCCCGAACCACCTTTGGCTCCTTTGAATGTGGAGGAGCTGCCACTCTACTCTAAGCTCTTCACCCTATCTTGGAGCCCAGCCACCATTTGAAGGAAACTCTTTTCCGCCGCTTATGTACATGACCTCATTTTTTTCAGTTGCTACCCAGAGCTCTGCACCGTAGGTCAGGGACGGATCCTAGATTACCCAGATGCTATCCTAATCCGTCTGTTAAATCTGACACGCCACTCTTCCTCTTCCCTTACTCAATTCAATTCAGTTTTATTTATACAGCGCAAAATCACAACAGCAGTTGCCTCAAGGTGCTTCATACTGAAAGGTCGACCCCACAATAATACATACGCACAAGATCCCAAGACCCCTGAACTCGTCCCTGACCTGGAGTGAGCACTCCACCTTTTTCTGGCTGAGAACCGTGGTCTTGGACTTGGAGGTTCTCACTTCAAACTCAGCTGCGAAACGCTTCAGTGGAAGCTGGAGCTCACCATGTGATGAACGACAAAATCCACCAAATGGACAGCCTTCACTACTTTGCTGTGCCAAGATATTTTGTCCAAAAAAACTATGAACAGAATCAGTGACAAAGGGCACCCCCGGCAACCTGCCACTGATTTTCCCAGGGAGGGTGAGAAATGTGATCCCTTATAGTTGGTGCAAAGACTCTGCTTCCATTACAGAAGACCTGACTGTAGGACTGAGGAGACCCTCAGAGTGTAGGTGTAAACGTTTGTCATCCACTGCCTTTCACTCCATTTGGCCCACCGGCATCTGTTGGTTGCCTTTACAGAGTGTACTTAATCTTATTAAGCACTGACATTTGACGACTTCACCACCCTTGCAGACAAAACATGGTGCTCAGCACAAGCCATGTCCAGGGACTGTGGAAGTGATGCTTGGGAAATGAATACATGCAGTAAAAAACTGGTTTGGTGATGTGAAATATAGATATGTACTGTTAGCTGAAGTAAGGCCTTCATGCTTTTTTCCCACTTTGTATATGTTTCACTGTTAGGCTAGACACTATGGTGAAAATGATGTGCAAGCAGTCACTTCAACTACACTTTGTTCTGTCTTTGATCGTAACCTCAGGAATCTTTAAGCCCTGCCACTCTGTTGTGTCCCCTGAGCCATACTTTGAGAGTTGTGTATTCGACATGTGTGCCACTGGAGGTGAGACCGTGGCTCTGTGCCAGGCCATAGAGACCTACGCCGACATGTGTGCTGCTGCAGGAGTCCTTATTGAATGGAGGACGAACACCTTCTGCCGTGAGTCCTGTTTTTCTTTGTGTGTGTAAAGAAACAAAAAGGATGTTAAGTAATACTTTTTCCATTGCTACCATATGTATTACTTAAGTAATAATAGCAGTATTTGATGTTTCCCTGAGAAATCAGTGCCTTCATTTTGAGCGTGACAAAATGATCCTTTTAAATATAAAAAGTATAAAGTAATAAAATGCCCATGATTTGTCGAATACACCCAGGTCATCTTCCACTTTCTCTATTACTAGTATTCTATGACATTATATTAGTTTATATTTCCATTTAAAACTGCAGTGTCTGCTGTCTAACAAAGGTTACATAGGCTTAATGCTGCTTTATGGGAAACACAAAGGATTATTGGTCCACGGAAACATACAGTGGACGTTCCAGACTCTCCTACTTTACTGATTTCAAGAAAATTTACCAACATTTGTTTGTTTTTTCAGAAAAATATCCTGGTGAGAATAGTGCAGTTTATATTATATACTCTCATTCATCTCATTTTCACTAGGTTACATCTCTCACAACTTTTAGATAATTCCACTGGGAGCACCAAAACTGTCCCTCTTCTGAGTTAGGGGCCCACAATGGTTCAAAAAGAAATGACGTACACAAACTTTATGAGTTTTGCTGTAACACGTTTCCTGTAGACAGATACAGCCTTCTTTTTGCTTATAGATATGTAGCAACTGTTGTGCATTTTTACAAACAATCCTAAAAATTCCTTTACCAAATGTGTGACTCCCTCCAGCTCTGAAGTGCCTCCCCGGCAGTCATTACACCCCATGCGGCCCTGCATGTCCTCAGCCGAGCTGTCAGAACCCTGCAGGCCACGGCGGCTCTTGCAATCTTCCCTGTGTGGAGGGCTGCATCTGTGACACTGGCCTCATCCTCAGCGGAGACAAATGTGTCCCACTCAGCCAGTGTGGATGCACTGATGATGATGGGAAATACAGGCCGGTGGGTGTGCTGTGGGAGATTTTCCTTTTTGCAAGAAAATGTGTTTTATGTAAGTGTGCGTTAAACTTTTTTGTGTATGTTTAGGTTGGAGACAGTTGGTTCACAAAGGCTGACTGCTCAGAGCAATGCAAGTGTGCTGGAAACAACAACATCAGCTGTGAGTCTTGGCAGTGCAGCCCTGCACAGGAGTGCAAAGTGGTGGAAGGAGTACTAGGCTGTCATTCGACAGGTAAACTGAACAAAGGGCTGGATAATTACATGTTCACTTCACCTGAAACTGTATCAGTGTTAAGTATGTTTTTGCCCTTTTACCGAGTCTCATATCCGACCTCAGGTAAAGGAGTGTGTCATGTAGCTGGAGATCCGCACTACTACACTTTTGATGGTGTGATGCACACGTTCATGGGAACTTGCACATATACTCTGGTGGAGGTATGGGAAGGGTTTAACTTACTTTGTACACAACAGATATTCCTGTGGTGCTGTTTTGTCTTTGAAAACGAAATCTACGTTATTTTAAAGGTGTGCAACGCCACCCAAGTCACTCCCTTCAACATAGTGGCTAAGAATGAGGAACGTGGTCAACCAGAGGCGTCATATGTTCGCTCTGTGAAAGTCACCCTGTACCCTGGCACTGTTATTGAACTGCAAAAGAGCCGCAGAGTTCTGGTATGTGACATAGTTTATGATTTTACAGACATTCAGTGATAGAGGAACCACGCCATACTGAAACAATCAGCAGCTGACATGATTTCATGTTTCTGTGTTTAGCTGAACGGACAGCGGGTGAAAACCCCAGTTTCCGTTGACTTGGTCGGAGCTAAAGTGATAACCAGCGGAGCTTATAGTCTGCTGGACACAAACTTTGGTCTACAGGTGAAATTTGACGGAGTCCATCACGTAGAGATCACTGTTCCAGGAGAATATTTTGATAAGGTATCAGAAATTAAGACCAAACTTTTTTTTAGTGTCTGCATCACAACTCTTTCAATGTCAAGTCACATAAGGAAATTAAAAGTTACAAATAGTTGCTATAACCTTGTTCCACTGGCCTCTTCTCCAGGTGTGTGGCATGTGTGGAAACTACAACCAGAACCCCTCTGATGACAACCTAATGCCCAACAAGAAACCAGCCAAGGATGACATTGAACTGGGAAACAGCTGGAAATCAGATGGAGACAGTGATCCTGGGTCAGTGGGTAACAACCAATGAACAACTTTTAGTGTTGTTATGTGGATAGTCTGAGTTGTAACTCTATCCGGTCTTTAAGTGATGATGTGTTGAATCCTGCTTCCAGGTCCAAACAACTCTGCGTTTAATAAGGCTGTTGTGTTTTTAACATGTTTTAATGCTTTGTATCTTGTTCTATTTAATCTGAACAAGCCCCTAAAAACAGTCAGTGATCACTGTCGGCTTCTCTCAGTTTTTTGGGTTTTTTTTTTTACCACTGTTCATTTTAAAGCTCAGTTTTTAAAACCTTACATGTAACTACAGCCCAGCCCTGCAGCAGTATATGAATGACTAACCTTGTATTGTGGATGGATTATCGCAGCTGTTCTCCTGACTGAAGTTTGGTCCGTTTACAGCATCCTGCCAGGCGATTGCATTTGTCTCTAACCATCAGGAACCCTCACGTTAACTTTTATCGAGTGGAAAAAGTGATATATAAACATGTAGCACATGATTATATACCAGCTAGCCTACAAACGTCACTGCTGTTTAGTTTTCTGTCTTCATTTATGTTGGAAATGGTAGCAGAGCTGTACATTTTAATTTGTTTTGGAAATCCCTCAGTCAGAACATGCTATATTACATATAGATGGAAACTAGCGAGCTAACTTCCTGCTAACTTCTAACTCCATTAAATTTCATAAATTCGGTTTCTTTGGATTCCTGGACATTAAACTTAATTGTTCCACCTGGTAAAGCAGCAACGCTGATCATTTTATTAGAGATGAAAGAATTTAGACAGTTTGTAACTCTCAGTGATGTCACAGTGATCGTGTGACTTTGGGACCTGCAGCGGAGTTTGGACCCGGGCATGGCTAATGACCTCAGACTTAAAGATCAGATAGTAGTGGTCTACAGATTCATCTAACACGCAAAACACCCCTGGTTCCAGATAGTGGTTACTCTAATGAATCAAATGTATGCTGTCCATGTTGGGGAAATTACATCCTGATCCAAACGTTCTCCTCTTCAGTTGTCAGCCAGACACCCGTCCAGACATCCACCCAGACTGTAGCGAAGCAGAAGAGACGCTGTACAAGGTTCAGTGTGGTGGGGTCATCCTCTCCAATAACTTCAAGCCGTGCCACGCTCTAGTGCCCCCTGAGGCTTTCCTGGGTAACTGCATCTATGACATGTGCGAGTATGACGGCATGCAGACTACGCTCTGTGACAACGTGGAGGCATATGCTCAGGCCTGTCAGAGTGCCGGTGTCACCATCAGCTGGAGAAACAGCAGCTTTTGCCGTGAGTTACAGTAACAAAGATTCACGTAAAGATTCAGGTTTATTGTTTGTCTTACCTAATTCTCTTCCCCCTCTGCAGCCCTGCCCTGTCCTCCTAACAGCCACTACTCAGACTGCACAGCCCCCTGCCCTCCCACGTGCTCTGACCTCTTCCCTGTCTTCTGCCATCTTCCTCCAACTACTTGTCTCGAGGGCTGCCAGTGCAATGCTGGTTACGTCCTCAGTGACAGCAAGTGTGTTACTCTGGACCAGTGTGGCTGTCTGGACTCGAACAGAGAGTACCATGATGTGAGTACAGTACTGCCCGTACTGTTGCTAGATGATGGACTCAGTGGGATGTTCTATAATAGAAAATCCTGAGCTCAAAAGCACACGGAGGCTATGAGGATTTAATATTAGCATATTGAAAACCCTTTATTGTAAGTCCAGGTATAACCAGTCCTATGCATGTCTGTGTGTGTGCGCCCACAGGTAGGAGATTTGTGGCTAACAGATAAATGCACTGAGTCGTGTACCTGTAAACCTGGTGGTGAAGTCAGATGTGAGGACCACAGCTGTAATTCTAATTCACTGTGTGACCTGGACAAGAATGGAAACCGCTACTGCAGACCCACCGGTGAGTTTGAGAGACTTCAAACCTTATTAAACAAGCAGAGTGACAAAAATGACTGTGGATTTGACCGTGAATCCTTCCACTTTCCATCCTCTTTAGAGTTCAATAAGTGCAGCATCTCCGGGGATCCTCACTACCTAACATTCGATGGCTTCAAGCATCACTTCCAAGGTTTCGACACCTATGAACTTGCTCTGGGTCACAACCTGTCGAGCTCCCTGACGCCCCTGGTGGTGAGAGGAAAGAACGTTAGACGTGGATTGAACAAGAGGGTGTCGTTCCTGGAGGAGATGTACATCGATGTTTACGGTGTCAATGTTAAATTCCTGCAGAAGAAGACTGTCCTGGTCAGCTGACACTTCGTTCATAAAGAGCAGGTTTTTATCAATTTCTAGTGGTAAAAATGATGTAACGCAATCCTACCTGATCTCCTGTAGGTCAACGGGGAGTATGTAACACCTCCTCTCACACCAGTTGATGGTTTGACCATCACAAGGAACTCCAGGCAGATCCAGCTCACCACTGACTTTGGACTCACTGTACGCTTTGATGGCAACAATCGAGGAGGTAAAAGAAGAGGACAGTTCTGTCTGAGAACGTCTTAGGCTTTTGTACAAATCTGTTCACGTTCCTCTCATGTCTCTCTGTTTGTGTATCAGAAATCATACTTCCTGGTACCTATAAGAATTCTGTTAGAGGACTGTGTGGGAACTATGATGGCATCACCAGAAATGAATACATGAAGCCAGATGGGACAGTAGTCAGGGATCTGACTGAATTTGGAGATAGTTGGAAGGTCAATGACCGACCAGCCAACAGACTTAGGATCTTGGACCGTCCTATCCGTGCACTGAGGTACGATCACAACCAGGCTCACTGCTTCTACAGATTTCTGTGACTATTTAACAGAGAATATTGTTGTTAAAGAAAACTGCCTTATCTAAAAAAAGATAATTATTGCTGCCCGACAATAATTAACAGAGCTTGGCCCAAGTCTGTCTGTCTGTTAAGTGCTTGATAAAAGAAATTGTTCAGACAGAATAGGCTCATTTCATGTTACAGTTTTTGTGGAAACTAAACTTCATGTTACACATGGCTGTTTTAATAACAGTTTCTCTGTCTCCAGACAAGAAGCAGAGACTGATCCAGACTCAGGGTTCGAGGTGTCAGACTGCTCTCAGTCACAGTTCAGCGACTACAACAGCCTGACAAAGTGTGGGGCGCTGTCTGATTCCAGTGGGCCATTTGCTGCCTGCCACGCCACCGTGCCACCCCAAATCTACCAGGAGTAAGTAGTCTGCACTTCTGTGGAGATGTATGAAGCTGTCTTCTGGAAACATTTCAGTACAACATAATCGATATAAATCATCTGGAAAATGCAACGTCCAGATGAACAGAATCAGCCTTTTGGGATTCACGTACCTGGATGATTGAGCGTGCATCAAGACATATTCAATATAACACATGACAGCAGCTGTATGAACCAACGTGCATGTGTGAGCTTTGTGCTTGTGCTCATGTTTGTCCTTTCAGAGACTGTCTGTTTGACCTGTGTGCTGAGGGAGGCAGTGACGCTCTGCGCTGTGCCAGTTATGAAGCATATGCTGCAGCTTGTCAACAGGCTGGAGTTACATTAGGATTGTGGAGGCAGCAGCTGGACTGCGGTAAGAAATGCTGCTCTTCATTCACATCATATGAGAAGACAAACAGTTCAGAGTCCGTCTCCTCACACCACCTGTTGTGTGTTTTTGTTTGTATTCATAATTTGAAGTAAATAAAAAACAAACTGCATTTCAAAACTGTCAGAAAATGCAGATTGTAACGTGCTGTCCTCAATGAGACAGATATGTGGTAATGCAGTTTGTATTCATCTTATATAGTTTAGATACTCTGAGAAGCGTGCACATTATCACAAATATACAACTTATAAATGTTAACGTGAGACACATTTATAAAACAAAGAGTTACATTCTGCCGAACGGTTTGCTGTAAATAACACATCACGTTTCTCTTTCCCAGTCCTCTCTTGCACCGCCAACAGCACTTACTCCCCCTGCATGTCATCTTGCCCCGCCTCCTGCGCCAACCTGGCAGCACCCTCGGAGTGTGAAGTCACTTCTTGTGTGGAAGGCTGCCAGTGTGCCGCCGGCTTTGTAATGAGTGAGGGGACTTGTGTGCCATATGCACAGTGTGGCTGCACCTTCCTCAACAGATACTACCCTGTAAGTGGCCTTCAGTTACACGAGTGACTGTTTATCTATGTGACCACGTGACGATGCACGCTCACGTCTCTCCATCCTGCAGCTCAAAGAGAAGTTTGTGACCGAGGACTGCTCTCAGTCTTGTGAGTGTAGCAGTACCGGTGCTGTGTGTGAGCTGAAGACCTGCCAGGACGGTTACATGTGCACCATCTACAACTTCAAACGTGACTGCTACAAAGGTGCGTGTTCATGCAAGTGTAAATTAAAGTTAGTCTAAATTAAACTGTCAACAACACCTATTCTTGTCTTCTTGCAGCAAGTCCCTGCCTCAGTTACCCCTGTTTGAATGAAGGCACATGTCAGGACTCGGGCAACAACACGTACACCTGTCTGTGTGCAGAAGGCTTTGAAGGCACAAACTGTGAGAGGGAAGTGATACCACCCACCGGTGGAGGACTTGGTACGACTCAAACATGACGTCATTCTTTAAAGCTGTCACATCGCTTTATGACTTTTCCTGTGTCTATACTACTCTGTGTGTCTTTGTGGATGCAAAACTAAACATAGAAACATTTTAGTATCAAACACTGAAAAACTAACGTTCAGCTAGATGTCTCATACTTGACTGTTTATCATCACGAGATCTATTTGCACTAACTGATATCAGAGGTATTAGCCGACACGGCGTTCTGGACTAAAGTAGAATTATAATGTCTGTGGTTGATATATCCCAGAAAAATGTTCAAAGTGACAATATAATGTTGAGATAAGAGGTATCATATAAAATATTGACTTCACTGTGATTGGTCAAATGAATTTTTTCACTGAGAGTGGAGGACATGTGGTTAACAGTTAAAGACTTTGTTTCTCATTTTTGTGTGTTTCAGAAACTAAGTGGATTATCCTGATTGCGGTTCTGGTCCCAGTTGCTGTCATTATCATCACCGTGACTACCGTTGTTCTTGTTTGCAAAAAGAAAACCATGTGAGTGTTAACAGATCATCTTAACAAAAATAAGTGCTTGAATAAGTATGTCTGTGTGCACTGTATGAAATTTAAACACAAATACATGTTTTAAAAATATATCGGGGCCAATATGTTTTGTTTTTTCCAAATACCATTATAAAACTTGAAATAAAAATATAACTGTATGCACGCACACATTAAAGTCTCTAAGCTCAGTTTTTCTCTTTTCAGGAAAAAGAAGAACAATCAGACAAATATCAGCATGGAATCAACAAGTAAGGATCAGGAAAAAGATTAAATGAGCTTTAAAAAAAAAAATAAAGCTGCTCTACCACTATAAACATTTAGTTAGTGTAACACTTACTACTGTTAGTAGTAGTTGTTGTTTCCATAATGTCACTATAAACATCAAATTGAAAGGGTGTGTAGCAGTCAAGCTCCTGCTCATCAAATCCACATGACCATCAGAGTGACCAGTTTGCTGGGCTGGAACATTCAGGTGTATATTAACACTACACCACCAGGCAGGATGTCCCAGCAAATTCACTCAACGGTCTGACAGTAAAAAGCACAAAGAAAGCGCAAAAAATAAAAATCTCAGACTCTGTGTGCCTCGCTTAGCATGTTATGTGTAAAAATTCATGACAGCGTCCTTCGAAAAAGAATAAGTGTCGCTTGTTCGGAAGCTTTTTCTCTCCTAAAAAAAGAACATGGCAGCACAGCTTAGGTCTGCAAAGACTCCTCTTACTGTCAAACTGTCAACAATAGTAGAGGAAGGATGTGGTGGTCGCAAGTGTGAGTAATTCCTCAGATTAGAAGTAGATGGGTTTCTGCTTCTCAATTCCAATTAAAGTCAAAAACACAAAAATCACAGGAGAGGAGCAAAGGTATAGACCTGTATTATTAAACAGAGAGAAACAGAAGGAAAGGCAAAGCTCCCCTGGGGTGTTTGCTGTAAGCGCATGCAGGTTGGGACCAACCCCAACGGACAGACAGCAGGAAAAAGCCCAGAGGACTTTCCCAGATCCCCTTTTACAGAAACCCACCTCCCTGCTGCGGAGTAACTTTCCCACGTGCCCCAAAACAGCATACTTTTTGTGATAATCTTATGATATACATGTGAATAATACTTGACTAACTACATCAAATATATGGGTTAAATGCTTTACATAATAATAAACACTCCATTGTAGGTTAATAGTGTGTTTCAGTATCTCTGTTACCATGTTACTATCTTTGAAGAGAGAATGTGCTGCATGAAAAATGTTTATTGTGTGTGTGTGTGTGTGTGTGTGTGTGTGTGTGTGTGTGTAACGGCAAAATACCTCGTACCTAATATTCTACGTGAAAGTTACAGTACATATGTTCAGTGCAGATATATAGTGTATAGAGTTGTATAGGTATACATGTCATACAAAAATCCACCACAGGGGGTGATGAAGGGGCAACATGAACTCCTCTGTATACCAAAGAGTCAAATGTGATGTCATCTCTCTGACAGCTAAAGCTTGGTGTATAAATACTCGTATGTATATAATGTGTGTGTATTTTACTCATTTTTCAGCTCTAATATGTCTCCCATGTCTTCTGTTGTAGGTGTTCCATATACAAACAATGAAAACCAGAAAAAGGTGAAAGTCACTGCTTTTTGATGACGAACTTCAATGAAACTATTTTTTCTCTATGTAACCACTTGTAATCAAAGAAGAGTAAAAATGAAGATAAGACTTGCTTATTTGTTGCTTTTTTAAGTTATACTTGAACATGTCATTTGAAGTGAATGTTTAATTAAATAAATACTTATATCTGTACGTGCTTCTTGTAGTGTTTCTGTGTTCCTAAAATGATGCCTGCAGTTTTTCAGAGTAATAACTTCCACCCTGTCTTTACTTCAGAGCGTGCCCATTACTGACCTGCTGTCTAATAACCAGACAGTAGATGTATTTTAATGATTAGTCTTTACTGGTTGGAAACAGTGTAGAGAGAGACAGCAAAGCGAAACACCACTGTCCCCTCTGCACCAAAGCTCATGGAAAAAACGACTGAAAGTAGAAAACCATTCTGTATTCAGGCAAATCAAACATTTTTTATTCTTTTTGAACTCCAGACAATCTGATGGAGTCACTAAAATCATATATTAAAACAAGAATAAGACAACATTCCTCTCAAAGAAACCTCAGTTCTGAAATATTTGCAGACTGTTGAACGAATAGGGAACGCTGCACATTAGTACGCACTGCCATATCTCCTCTTTTTTGATAAATGTTGCTGTTATCAAATTTAAAATTATTTTTCCCAAAAACTGTACTTTTAAAAATCCATTTTAAATACTGGAAGTTCTGTTGTGAATAATACATGTGTTTATAAAACTGGCCCGCTCTGTTTTTATTTACCTTTTACATGGAGTCCAAACATTTTCAGAGCATTTGTAAGAGGGGTGGCACATTTCTGGAAAAAGTCTTTGGACAGATACAGTCAAGTTTAACTTGTATCCAAATGATGGGAAGATAAAAATATAGAGAAGGAAAGGAACACCTTGTGATCCAAAGCCTATCATCATCTGTGAAACACCGTGGAATATGAAGTGTGCCGGGCTATAATCACTGTGGAGAGTCAGCAAAGTGCTATAACACACTGCAAATGGGGGGGAAATGTATACTATTACCGCGGAAGCACTAGCTCAGGGGTCGGCAACCCTTGGCACGCGTGACACCGTTGGCACGTGAAGAGTTAACTGATGGCACGCATGACCATAGCTGGATCAGGCATTTGCTCGGTGGCCCGATGATTTTTTTTTTTTTTTTATAACGGTATAAACAATGAAAGGTGGTGGATTGGCCAGATGCTGGCCGGTGTGTACAGATTCCACAGATTCAGGTGGCCATATAGCATCACTGAGAGCGAGACAGTTTGTTGGTTGCCGTAGCAACACATCCAGGAGTAAACATACTTGGAACACTGCCAACTTTTCAACTCCTCTGAACCTGACTGGAAGGTTGATTCACCAGTAGCTGGGAAGGTGAACTGCTCTGGTACGACAGACCTGCTAGTCTGACTCCAAGTATCTGACTTGCTGCAGGACATTGAACAGCTAAATGAACTGGAAACAGGCCAGTTACCTATGTGTATGAAGGGCAATGGATTAGTCCAAGTTGGAGATTTACCATGAAATTTGTGCAACGTCACCTATTGTTTGTGTCCTCTGCAAGAAGGATGCAGACAGAGAAGCCTTTTGTCTACAGTTACATGAACACTTCTCTAAGCTGGTTGAGGCTTTGAGCCAAGAAGATCAAGACACCTTGATTGAATTTCCTTTACAAAGCTTTTCCTGCGGTGACAACAGGACAGGAGAAGAGTTGTAAATGTAGATAATTCACCAGTTGACTCTAACCCCCACAGGATGCCTACAGTGAAAAGATCTGGGGGGTTGATAGGAGTCATAAAGAAGGCTGTTGACCAGGCTACAGCTTTGAAGTTAGCTGAGAGCCACATGGACAAACGATAAAGTCAACTGATGTGTTTGAACGTCAATGTCTGTATACAGTTGGATTGTAGTGACATATGAGTTTTGAGAATGTTGATTCTTCTTGTTTGACTGTTACATTCAGTTGTTTACTTGCAGGAATACATAATGAATCGTACGACAGGAGTAGATGCACCACAAGGCTGGATAGCTTGGTGAATGTCTGGTCCTTTTTGGCATCTTCTTTTGAAAATATTAATCCCTGTTTTTGGACTGTTGACATTGATTTGCTTATGTATAGGATGCATTTTACAGTATATAAGATCAATGCTAACTAAAATGACTTCTAATACATTTGTTAATTATGTACTTTTACAACAATATGAATTGACTGAAATGAATGACGTGACAGAAGTCTGTGTATAAATGACGCCTGCGCTGAAATTGTCAAGCAAGAGGTGCACGGCTAAGAATATACTGCACAGGAATAATTTGGAGCATTAAAATCACAAAACAGGAGGGAATGTTAGAGTGAATTGTTAAATGTTTGTCATTTTTATGCTTACCATCCATTTCTACATTGTTTAACTGTTGGATGAAAGGAATTCCACAGACCCCTCCCCAGATTCTCGAGGTTCTGGGTGAGGGGCTGTAGTCTTTTATTGTAGATACATCCTATCTGAAAGATCTGTTTCTTGTGTTGTAAGCTTCCTGCTTTTATGACCCTTTTGGTCAGCAGGAGGTCACACACACACACACACACACACACACACACACACACACACATTCCTACTTACATTTAGAAGTTCACACATATACATACAAAGCCTTGTCTTAGAACTATGTGGGCATTACTTCTTGTGTGAACTGTCTCTCAATAAAAGGCAGCAGGAGGAGGCCATCGTCGGGGTCATTTTCGTGGTGAACACAGATGAGGCCTCCCTTGCACAAGTAATCGATCGAACGCTGTTGCCTTGTTTTTCTTTCATGGGAATAAGTCCTGGATACAGCGGGGTCTGAGTTTAGACCCAACAGTTGGCATGTATGGTTGTGGCAACATCACTAACCTTGTCAAACACCTCAGAGTAAATCATATCACAGAATATGACGAGCGTATGTTGAGGTGAACTGAAGAGGAGGACAGGGACAGGTGCTGCTAGGGCGAGACAGACGTCTCTCACGGAGTCCTTTAGTGCTGCAGGCAGGCAAGGTGTTCAAATAGCGCACAACTTCAGTTTTTTTTATTTCTATGTGATGAACTCTACTTGTTCTTATCACTTCATAATGCAATCTGATGTCCTGTAATCATTATGATGCTATAATTTGAGATACAATAAATAAAATACGTTTTTGTACAAAGTATCGGTATCGGATCAGTATCGTCGATACCACCCTGAATATTACTTGGTATCGGATCGGAAAGGAAATCAGTGGTATCGCACATCACTAGTGATAAGAGCAGAAAATGTCGCAAACAGAGGAGACTCGCTGCTCTTAAAGTGTGTGACTGGCTGTGATGCGCTGCCGCGTCACAGCCAGTAAAAATGAGTGGGCGCGGAAAGACAGGCGGCAAAGCCAGAGCTAAGGCCAAGACCCGCTCATCCTGTGCTGGGCTTCAGTTCCCTGTGGGTCGTGTTCACAGACTGCTGCGCAAAGGCAACTATGCGGAGCGTGTGGGAGCCGGTGTTCCAGATCTACTGGTGTTTAGATTAACTGGCGTTGGTCGAACAGATGTGTGGCAGTCTTGCGTTTCAGGAGCTGCTACCGACAAACCAGCAAAAAAAACGCCAAATCTCAAGGACTCGAGGTCCAAATCTCGAGGTTATCTCAAACACACTCCGTCAGTCTTGATGCTGCTGAACAACAAAATGTTTAAAAATGTCGCGAGTTTACCTGGTGATATCCTCATGTGCGACGCGATCGCGAAAACAGCAAACAATTAACACCACGCCAATGTTGTTCACAGGACAGCAAGAGTAAACGATCGGGAGACTCTTGTCGTCGTTATCGTTCCCCTCGCACGTTTTATTTCTCCGATTTCAGCGTTTTTGCTGCACAACTAAAGCGTGCAGTTTACTTTGTGTGCACTAACATGTACTCGAGTCAACCAGCGCCACCTCTGGCCAAGTGCCACAGCCTACAGCCAGATCAACTTGTGACACACATCTGCAGCACGTCTGAATTCGTTTCATGCACAACACATTTGTACCTTTCAATTGTGTCTGTTTGTGCGTCATGCAAATAAACCTTTGAAATGAATGAAATGACACTAATATTTCACTAGTGTTGTAACATCACATGTCGTTAGCGTAGTCTGCCTGGGTCTTTTCTCTGCGAACAAACATTTTAGAGTTGGTTGTTATATACAGTCTGTATAAGTGTAGTCAATCTAATAAACATTTGTAAGGAGATGGCAGTTACTGTGAATGTACAGCAGGTACACAGTGATTAGTAATAAACAGTCAGACAATGACTCTGACAATCTCATTCAGTCTTGCAGATTGAATGCACCATCTGCGGAAAGTGGTACCACACAGTGTGTGGGGACTTCCCCTGTGCAGAAGGCGACTACAAATGTTGTGGGTGCTAAATAAACAGAAAAAATTGATCCCTGTTGTCTTTGCTTACTGATTGTTTTTAGTGTTGACAATCCACATTGCTGGCATTGCATCTTTCAACATGTTGGTGGGTATTCATTTTGATGGCGTGGGATGGGGAGTGACTGTGCTTATTTTACATGTTCAAGGCCCGGCTGTAGCTCTGGCAGGCTTGTTTTCTCCACCTACTTGGTTTCTCTGTTGCTCCACCTCTCTCTGGTTGCTTTCTGCCCCTCTGGGGATTCCCTGGGTGGACCTTCTGGACCTTCGTCTTGCTCCTGCTGGCTACGGGGGGGTGGAGACTTATCTGGGTGCTGGGTCTGCGGGGCGGGGACTGGGGTGATAGCTTGGCCTTATACTAGATCTCCGTGGGGGCTTTGGACACTGGTGCAGACTTATATGCATGTTTCTCACATAGCACACTGGTGTTCTTCATTCATGAGGGGAAATTACAGTGAGAACATGTGGAGGCTGTTAGGTGGATAACATAGTGAGTTCAGTGCATTGATGTGACATTGTCCTGAAGGATTTAGTTATTCTCTGTGATTAAAGAAATTGCAATAATTTATTCATATTTATTATAAATAATTCTTTTCAGACATCTTGCTTCCATGTTTGTATCCTGTGTCACTAAAAATACATTTTATTTTAGTTTTATACATTGATTAATGACCTGCAGAATCTCCTTATCATATTAAGTGATTCATAATTGTCACTTTATGCTTTCTCCATCTTGACAGTGATGACATCCTTGCATTACATACTTTAGGTTCATTTTCTGCAGGCAGATTTAGACTATAATATGCAGCCTTCTATAGATGGATGCATGAAGAAATGAAAAACTACATGTATGTGCCAACTTTCTAAACACTTTGTTACATTTATGATAAAGTAGATAAAACACATTTATGTCGGCCTTGGCTCATAGTTCTTGTCTTTAAATGAACTTTGTGTGTGTTTCAGGTGCTGCACTCTCAAAGACTGAATGAAGCAGCATTGCAGCCGTGGGTCACTGTGAGCATCACAGGGAAGGTTGAAGCGCCCACTGCACCTGTATGGCCGGAGTCGCGGAGACCTGCAGCCATGTCGCTGCTCTTCTGTTTAATGTAGAAGCAACAGTGTTGATCTGTGGCACAAGGACTGTTACAGATGAACCTGCATACTGAGTTTTGCTGGGTAATATGACCAAGATACAGCCAGAGGTTGGCCATAAGATGGACTTCTCCTCTTCAGCTGCCCCAAAAAAGGCTCTTGATCAAAACATAAACAGACCATCCGTATTGAAACGTAAAAGAAAAAAAGAAAAATCCCAGCTGCTACTGTGGAGGAGTTGTCACTGCTATTGGATACTTTGCTGGAACACAGTAAAGCTGTGGGTTGTGGGAATGACCCATAATGTTTCATGTAGGGGTCTAGATTTATGCCTGTAGTGCACTGCCATGTAAATAATTTGCATTTACTGAATATGTACTGACTGAGTACCACTGTTCAAAAGTTGAATAAAGAAACAAACTAATTTTTGCCTCTTTTTTTTTTTTTATTAAAACCACTTTATAGAACATCACATCAGTTACAATGTAGAATCCATCTCATTTATAGTTTATAAATGACAAAATGTTTACACAAAATCATGACAGTGTTTACATCATATCACCCACTACTAACATTACTTTAATTACTGTATCTTTTGAAAAAATACAGCAATTGCAACAGCACAAGACTTAAGAATATTTAACAGGAGCAAGTTTCATTTTTCCCTGGTTTTACTACCACACTGTTCACCAAACGCAGCAAACCTTCACCATCTTATCCTGAAGGGTCACCTCTTCACCCTCACATGGAAGAAGTAATCTGATTGGCATGGTGGTATGTTTGAAGCAGGTCTCTTGTGTAGCGCTGGAACCCACTCACGATGTGTTTTATCCATTTCATAGGCTGGTTTGCTGCAATAATGCCAAATAATTAGCAACTCTATAAATAGAAGGTAGTTCTGCAAAATCACTCAGTAGGATGTTTGTTCTAATTTGTTATGACCTCAGAGGGCATCGAAAATAAAACTAATAGGCTATAAAGAGTGATGTGAACATATTTAGAACTTACCGGAATGAAAATGTCTGGAGCACCAACAGATATTTGGAGATGGAAGAGAGCTGGATATCAGCTCGTCTCACAGCTGCTATCCAGGCTAGACGCCTTCGTTTGGTAACAGCTGCCTCATGTTGCTTCCAGGTTGGGAAAGAATGAAAACATAAACCATTTTCAAGCTTATTCTCTTGCCGGTCGTGCGATCGAACATTGCAGCCGACCACACAGCAAATACGAACCATGGCTGTTGTGTGTGCCTTGGCTCCTTTTTCCCTTGCGCTTTGTTTTGACCCCGAAAATGGCACATCAGGCCAAAATCCTTTCCACGCCCACCCCCGTGACATCACGCTCCAAAGCCTCCGTTCAGAGCAGCAGGAGCTGCTTGTGAGGGGTGGATTGTATTGAATGCTGAACTGAAGTCTATAAACAGCATTCTGGCGTAGGTGTTGTTGTTGTCCAGGTGTGAGAGGACGGAGTGCAGTGCGATGGAGACTGCATCCTCTGTGCTCCTGTTCTGGGTGGGGGGGAGACAGGATTTGAAGTGTGCTAGGACCAGCTGCTCTAAGCACTTAGTGATGATGGGGGTGAGTGCTACTGGGCGGTAGTCATTGAGGCTAGATGGGTTGGAGTTTTTGGGTATCGGGACAATGGAGGTGGATTTGAAGCAGGCCGGTACCACAGCGTGGGCCAAGGACAGGTTGAATATGTCTGTGAGCACTCCTGCAAGCTCCCCAGAACACGCTCTGAGAACACGCCCGGGGATGCCATTAGGACCTGAAGCCTTGTGGACATTGATCCTGCTCAGCACCGCTCCTACATCGGTGTACATTTTCTGTTTCTCTCCAGTTCCTTTCTGCTACGAGTCAATTTGTTGTTGGTTTGGCAACATTAACAATATTAACACTGCATAGAAAATCCCAGCTATGACCGCATTAATGTGAGAGTGAAACACAAACTGTTCAACATTAAGTTCAGTGAAGAAGAAGGAACATCTTTATTGATATACTCAGCAGAGGGTGGATGTCTGTGTTTCACTGGTAACAAACGTTTGTTCCACTAAAGTGCTGTCATTTCAATTTACTTAACTACACTGTGTGGAAACTGTTGACGTATCCTGGTTTAGTAAATCAACTTAAGACTTCTACGGTTATACCACTTAAAACAGGTTAAATAAAATAAAATCCAGTGACTGCCGCACTAATGTCAGTCAGCTAAGTTGGAGCTGCAAAGTATTGTTTGACTGGTTTTACTAAAGAAAAGTTGTGTTTACATATATACATGTCTGCACTCATCAACACTTTAATTATGTGAACACAGACTTAAATCAGAGCTGAGCAGGGGCGGATCTAGAAAGGTGGCATGGGGTGGCAAGTGCCACCCTAAAATAAGCCCTTGCCACCCCAAGTGCCATGTTTCTTCTTATGACATAAAATAATTCCACGCTGTTCGTGTCTGTGGGTGAAATGTGAGGCCGGTCGGCTCCTCTGAACGCTGGTTTCCTGTAAGTAGAGAGGAAGTGAGTTTAGCTGAGCCTCCGTTTAGTGTGAGAGAGCAGGAGGAGAGTGAGAGCTGTGCTGAGGCAGGGTGAGTGTTAACACCGCTCTGACATTACTGTGTCTCTGTGGCGGGAACAACAGGCTCCGCCAGTGGAGGCAAAAATAATCAGACTTTGGTTTTTCAAAGGAAACAACTTTATGTCGGAAGTTCCCGCACGCTCATTGGATAACGATGTGTCAATCTCGAGCTATTAGCTATTAGCCAATGAGAGAAAGACCCCATCACGAAACTAAAATGGCGACAGTGGAAAAGTCGCAGGCGATTCTTAATATGCGTACTTGGCTGTATCCCAATTCAGGGTCTGCAGCCTTAACGGTCCTCAAGGGCCGCGTACTTAAAGACCGCTAAGGCCGGAAGTGCGAGGCTTGTGAAATGGGACGGTCTAGCCTCCATCGCGCTGCCCAGGTTGCCTAGCAACCATGATACTAACAGCTGGAAACGTTTCATACAGCTTTGTTTGACAGAAATGAAGGAGAACATATTTTGTACATTTGTTTCTACATGAGCTCTGTGTGATTTGATAAGTATCTGAAGCTGAGACCATGTGCTAACCTCATTTCTGTACTGAAGTCATTTTAAGATTAGCTAGTAAATAACAATTAGCTAATGTTGTTCATGAGACTAAAGTCATCTCACTTTGGTAATGTAACTATAAAATGGCCAATATTATATATATTATATTAATCATTTTACTTATCACAGCAGTGAGTTTGAACTCTCTGTCAAATACTGAGCTTCAGCAAAGATTCAAGTTGCAGTTGTTTATATGTCCTATCACCTTAAATCTCCACTCAAAGACAAGTATCTTTGACAGTGTATATATAGATGTATTATATATATATATATCTAAGAGACAAATATTGTTTGTTTAATTTGTTGGCATTACTAAATTTGACTCAATTCTTACATATATGTATAAAAAGAAAATGTACAAGCTGTGATAACTGTTTCTGATAGAATGAAGATCAGACTGATATATTAAATATCCCTTTATTGGGTGAGAAAATCAGACCATGTCATAACTGCTTTAAGTCATACAGAATAGATATCAGAGCCTTAAACAGGCTGACTTCTGCTAAATGGGTCAAACTGGGCAGAAAGTATACAAACACATAACATCCTTATAGAATATGATGTAACACTATAGATCAACTTACCTCAGAATATATAAAGCATATAAACAATTACAGCAATATGATGCAACAAACACAGCAGTGCTACAAATCCAAAATACTCAAAGCTTCATAGAACTGAAACAAACATTTATTTTTAGCTCCATTCTGCTGCTGATACATACTTTAGGTTTCTGAATATTAAACTTGTTGCTGCCTTTCATAGTGTGTAACTTGAAGGCCCTGAGTACTTTCTCCCACACTGAAAACACTGGGATGATAACATTATTTGAACATTACCTAATAAGACTGATTCAGGACAGACAATTAGTGATGTTAAACTTTCCTAGCAGTCCTTCACAAACAGGGAACAGTCTGTCTATTCTCTCCATCTGTCAGCTGCTGCTGGCTCTTCCTCCTCCTCTTCCTCACACACTGCTGAGTTTGTCCTGGTGGATCATCAGGGGTGCAAAGCCTCACAGATGATGTGCAGCAGTGGGTCCCTCAGTCTGTCCTCACTCTGGACACTTGCAGTCGTCACACATGGAAATCAAATGTATGATAAGCTGCAGGATTCAAACACAAGTGTAACTTATAAATACATGTTCATACTTTTATTCCACAATCAGAGAGAAAGAAACAGAGAGAGAGTGCAGGACAGACAGACAGGTGACAGTCTCAGGTGTATACACTGCTACAAAACAGCACAAGAGAAGGAGGATTTAGTGTTTGTGTTATTACGAGTGCTAAACAAGAAGAGTTCCCAGATGGTACAGTGGACACATGTGTGACTGCTGAGGCTCTCCTGACTCTTGGTGGCGCTGTCACTTGGTGTTCGCTCGCTTTGTGGTAGAGTATCACTTCCTGTTCCTGCTCAAACACAGTGGTGTTTCTGAGTAGCTTTTCTGCTTAGCAATTTAATTAAAATCTTTTGATACATTCCTTCTTCATAGTATAATCTTCACGTGCTTCATCTGAATCACCCTTTCTGTGTGCTCACTACCTAATTTATAGCCAAAGTATTCACTCACTGTCTCTTTACTGTTTCGCTAGCTTAGCTTAGCTCGTAGCCGACTCATTAGCACCATGGCTTCTTCACCTGTCCCTCCTGCACTTTCCTGCTCATTGTGTCAGATGTTTAGCTACTCCTCGGCCTCCTTTAGCAGTAATGATACCTGTAACAAATGTAGCATATTTGCAGCTCTGGAGGCCAGGATTACTGAATTGGAGACTCAGCTTCGCACCCTTCATTCACCCGTAGCTAGCCAGGCCCTGTAGCTGGTGCAGCCGAAGATAGCGTAGGCCCCGCTAGCTGTTCCCCGGCAGACCCCAAGCAGCTGGGGAAAGAGGGCGGCTGGGTGACGGTGAGGAGGAAGCATAGTCCTAAACAGAAGCCCCAGGTACACCACCAACCTGTTCATGTGTCTAACCGTTTTTCCCCACTCGGCGACACACCCGCGGGGGTCAAACTCTGGTAATTGGGATTCTGTTCTCAGACAGTGAAGCTAGAGACACCGGCAACCATAGTCAATTGTCTTCCAGGGGCCAGAGCAGGCGACATTGAAGGAAATTTAAAACTGCTGGCTAAGGGTAAACGTAAATACAGTAAGATCATAATTCACGTCGGCAGTAATGACACCCGGTTACGCCAATTGGAGGTCACTAAAATCAATATTGAATCGGTGTGTAACTTTGCCAAAACAATGTGGGACTCTGTAGTTTTCTCTGGTCCCCTCCCCAATCAGACCAGGAGTGACATGTTTAGCCGCATGTTCTCCTTAAATTGCTGGCTGTCTGAGTGGTGTCCCAGAAACAATGTGGGCTTCATAGATAATTGGCAAACCTTCTGGAGGAAACCTGGTCTTGTTAGGAGAGACGGCATCCATCCCACTTTGGATGGAGCAGCTCTCATTTCTAGAAATATGGACCAATTTATTAAACCCCCCAAAATATGACTATCCAGAGTTGGGACCAGGAAGCAGAGTTGCAGTCTTACACGCCTCTCTGCAGCTTCTCTCCTCCTGCTACCCCCCCAAAAACCCATCTCCATTGAGACTGTGTCAGCTCCCAAACGGACAAAAAACAAACTAAAAACCAGCAAAAAACAACTTAAACATAAAAAAATCACAAAGAAAGAACAATACAGTATCCACATCTGAACCAAAGAGTAAAACAATGAAATGTGGATTATTAAATATTAGGTCTCTCTCCTCCAAGTCTCTGTTAGTACATGACTTAATAATTGATCAACAAATCGATTTACTCTGCCTTACAGAAACCTGGTTGCAGCCGGATGATTATGTTAGTTTAAATGAATCAACACCCCCGAGTCATTCTAACTACCAGAAACCTCGAAGCACAGGCCGAGGGGGCGGTGTGGCAGCAATTTTTCACACCAGCCTATTAATTAACCAAAGACCAAGACAGACTTTTAATTCATTTGAAAGCCTGATGCTTAGCCTCGTCCACCCCAGCTGTAAAACTCAGAAACCAGTCTTACTTGTTATCATCTATTGTCCACCTGGGCCTTACACAGAGTTTCTCTCTGATTTCTCAGACTTTTTATCTGATTTAGTGCTCAGCTCAGATAAAATAATTATTGTGGGTGATTTTAACATCCATGTAGATGCTAAAAATGACAGCCTCAACATGGCATTTAATCTGTTATTAGACTCAATTGGCTTCTCTCAAAATGTAAAAGAACCCACCCACCACTTTAATCACACTCTAGATCTTGTTTTAACATATGGCATAGAAACTGAACATTTAACAGTGTTTCCTGAAAACCCTCTGCTGTCTGATCATTTCCTGATAACATTTACATTTACAATAATTGATTACACAGCAGTGGAGAGTAGACTTTATCACAGTAGATGTCTTTCTGAAAGTGCTGTAACTAAGTTTAAGAATATAATCCACCCACTGTTATCATCTTCAATGCCCTGTACTAACATAGAGCAGAGCAGCTATCTGAACGCTACTCCAACAGAGGTCGATTATCTTGTTAAAGATTTTACCTCCTCACTACGTACGACTCTGGATACTGTAGCTCCTGTGAAAACTAAGGCCTCAAATCCAAAGTCCCTGACTCCGTGGTATAATTCTCAAACACGTAGCCTAAAGCAGATAACTCGTAAGCTGGAGAGGAAATGGCGTGTCACAAATTTAGAGGATCATCATTTAGCCTGGAGAAATAGTTTGCTGCTTTATAAGAAAGCCCTCCGCAAAGCCAGAACATCTTACTATTCGTCACTGATTGAAGAAAATAAGAACAACCCCAGGTTTCTCTTCAGCACTGTAGCCAGGCTGACAAAAAGTCAGAGCACTGTTGAGCAGAGATGGGCAGTAACGCGTTACTTGTAACGCGTTACTGTAATCCGATTACTTTTTTCAAGTAACGAGTAATGTAAGGGATTACCATTGCAAAAACGGTAATTAGATTACCGTTACCCTCCCGTAGGAACGCTGCGTTACTGCGTTACTAAAACCGTGAGTTTTTTGCGAGAATGTCTCATGACAGTGACGTAAGCGAGTGCGACGTTCGTGACAACAGCTGTCTGCAGATCAACAATGGATAATATATCGAGTGCGGGAGAAAGCATGAGCATGCAGCGTTTAAAGTGTGGAAGTACTGACCTTATTTTGAGTTTGATTCCATAAAAAGTGACAAAAACATTAGTGTCCGTTGTGCGTGGGAAGAAAACTTCTTTTTACAGCGAAAAAACCCCCCTAAACTTCCAAGCAAGCACCGAATGCGCTACGACTGTAATGGGAAATTCACAGAGAAACTCGCGGAGTCTTCAACTGACCGCTGCGGCACACCTGCACCAGGGCAAACCTCCACCTAAACCTCCTGCTTTACAGGTGAAAATAGAGCAACTAGTCTTTGACTTTATTTATTTTCTGCTGTGTTTTACTTGCATCTATTTGAAAGAGTGAGTGTAAACACAAAAAAATATTTAATTTTATGTGCTGGAATGTGCAGAAAATAAGTTTAAATGTTAAACAAATTTCTTCCAGTCAGAGAATGTTGCATATAATTTAAGTTAAAAGATTAAAACTAATAAAACAAGTTTTAAAAAGAGACGTTTCCATTTGATTACATTTTGTATGATGGATTATGCAGAAAAAGTAGAATTGGGCTGAAAGATCTATTGCTTTATTACCTATTCAGGTTGTAAATTGTGTTTTTAAAAAGTAACTAAGTAACTAAGTAACTAAGTAATTAATTACTTTTGAAAATAAGTAATCAGTAAAGTAACGGGATTACTTTTTTGGGGAAGTAATCAGTAATTAGTAACTGATTACTTTTTTCAAGTAACTTGACCAACACTGCTGTTGAGCCAACCATCCCTTTAACGTTAACTAGTAATGACTTCATGAACTTCTTCACAAATAAAATTTTTATCATTAGAGAAAAAATTACCAATAATCATCCCACAGATGTAATATCGTCTACAGCTACTCTTAATACCATCGATGTTAAGTTAGACTCTTTTTCTCCAATTGATCTTTCTGAGTTAACTTCAATAATTACTTCCTCCAAACCATCAACGTGTCTTTTAGACCCCATTCCTACAAAACTGCTCAAAGAAGTCCTGCCATTAATTAATGCTTCAATCTTAAATATGATCAACCTATCTCTAATAATCGGCTATGTACCACAGGCCTTCAAGCTGGCTGTAGTTAAACCTTTACTTAAAAAGCATCTCTAGACCCAGCTGTCTTAGCTAATTATAGGCCAATCTCCAACCTTCCTTTCATATCAAACATCCTTGAAAGAGTAGTTGTCAAACAGCTAACAGATCATCTGCAGAGGAATGGCTTATTTGAAGAGTTTCAGTCAGGTTTCAGAGCTCATCACAGCACAGAAACAGCTTTAGTGAAGGTTACAAATGATCTTCTTATGGCCTCTGACAGTGGACTCATCTCTGTGCTTGTCCTGCTAGACCTTAGTGCAGCGTTTGATACTGTTGACCATAATATCCTATTAGAGCGATTAGAACATGCTGTAGGTATTACAGGTACTGTACTGCAGTGGTTTGTATCATATCTATCTAATAGACTCCAATTTGTACATGTAAATGGAGAGTCCTCTTCACACACTAAGGTCAATTATGGAGTTCCACAGGGTTCAGTGCTAGGACCAATTCTATTTACATTATACATGCTTCCCTTAGGCAACATCATTAGAAGACATAGCATAAATTTTCACTGCTATGCAGATGACACGCAGCTCTATCTATCCATGAAGCCAGGTAACACACACCAATTAGTTAAACTGCAGGAATGTCTTAAAGACATAAAGACCTGGATGGCCGCTAACTTTCTGCTTCTTAATTCAGATAAAACTGAGGTTATTGTACTCGGCCCTGAAAATCTTAGAAATATGGTGTCTAACCAGATTCTTACTCTGGATGGCATTACCTTGGCCTCCAGTAATGCTGTGAGGAACCTTGGAGTCATTTTTAACCAGGACATGTCCTTCAACGCACATATTAAACAAATATGTAAGACTGCTTTCTTCCATTTGTGCAACATCTCTAAAATTAGAAATATCCTGTCTCAGAGTGATGCTGAAAAACTAGTTCATGCATTTATTACTTCCAGGCTGGACTACTGTAATTCTTTATTATCAGGATGTCCTAAAAACTCACTGAAAAGCCTTCAGCTGATCCAAAATGCTGCAGCAAGAGTACTGACAAGCACTAGAAAGAGAGAGCATATTTCCCTTCATTGGCTTCCTGTTAAATCCAGAATTGAATTCAAAATCCTGCTCCTCACATACAAGGTCTTAAATAATCAGGCCCCATCTTATCTTAATGACCTTGTAGTACCATATCACCCTATTAGAGCACTTCGCTCTCGCTCTGCAGGCTTACTTGCTGTTCCTAGAGTATTTAAAAGTAGAATGGGAGGGAGAGCCTTCAGTTTTCAGGCCCCTCTTCTGTGGAACCAGCTTCCAGTTTGGATTCGGGAGACAGACACTATCTCTACTTTCAAGATTAGGCTTAAAACTTTCCTATTTGCTAAAGCATATAGTTAGGGCTGGACCAGGTGACCCTGAATCCTCCCTTAGTTATGCTGCAATAGACGTAGGCTGCCAGGGATTCCCATGATGCATTGAGTTTTTCCTTTCCAGTCACCTTTCTCACTCACTATGTGTTAATAGACCTCTCTGCATCAAATCATATCTGTTATTAATCTCTGTCTCTCTTCCACAGCATGTCTTTATCCTGTTTTCCTTCTCTCACCCCAACCGGTCGCAGCAGATGGCCGCCCCTCCCTGAGCCTGGTTCTGCCGGAGGTTTCTTCCTGTTAAAAGGGAGTTTTTCCTTCCCACTGTCGCCAAAGTGCTTGCTCATAGGGGGTCATATGATTGTTGGGTTTTTCTCTGTATTTATTATTGTGCAATCTACTGTACAATATAAAGCGCCTTGAGGCGACTTTTGTTGTGATTTGGCGCTATATAAATAAAATTGAATTGAATTGAATTGAATTGTAACCACAGTGACTCTGATAAAACAGGAATTAGCAGAATCCATCTGATATGAAGCTGTGCTTTGAATACCACTTCCCTCCTCTTTGAAGAGTAGTCAGATATCTGTGTTCAGGTTTTTGTACAGCCTCTTAATAATAATAATAATAATAATGGATTGGATTTATATAGAGCTTTCCAAGGCACCCAAAGCACTTTACAATGCCATTATTCATTCACGCTCACATTCATACACTGGTGGAGGCAAGCTACGGTTGTAGCCACAGCTGCCCTGGGGCAGAGTGACAGAGGCGAGGCTGCCATATCGCGCCATCGGCCCCTCTGGCCAACACCAGTAGGTGGTAGGGTAAAGCCCAAGGACACAAAGACCAGGAGAGAGAGGCCGGGGATCGAACCGGCGACCGTCCGGTTACAGGTGCGCTTCCCAACCCCCCCCCACGGGGGTTGGTGATACACAGTGATACACTTTGTATCACTGTGTTTCTAGAGCACAGTAGTAGAGAGCTGTGTCTGCCAGGGTTAGGGCTGTTATGGTCAGAGTAGTTGATGTAACTGATGTTTGGGTTTTATAACGTTTATCAGGAATATATTCACTCGAGTATCCTTTGGCTCCTTTCCTGAGTATAAACTGTGGAGCCTGAAGGTCAGAATCATGTCTGTACCAGTGAAGGTAAATATGACTGTAACCCGTCTCATAGTTACATGTGAGTTTGACAGATTCTCCTTCTGTTTCAGTGACTTCAGTTTGTTGAGGAGTGATTGAGTCTCCAGCTGTTAGTCCTGGAAAAAGAAAGAAGAAAAGTAGTGAAATGCAGTCTGTATATTTGCTTAATGCAGCAGCTTCAACTAAACTTTAATCCCTGTTCTTAAACTCACCTATAATGTGAGATAGAAGCAAAAAGAGGTGCAGCAACATGTCTTTGGAGTTATTAAAGCCAGACAGACAGCACATGAACAATGTTCTTCCACTGCAGCACAATGACCAAGGTTCAGTGGGCGGGACCAATTACATTTTAACATCATAGTTTCAGTTTATCTCAGCCAATCAAATAGTTTTGTGCTTCCACAGCAGCTCTGTCTCTGATGTTTTCTGCTTCGTTTCTCTGTCTATTCAAATGATAATATTTGTGATTTTCTTGTTTTTCATGGATGTAAAACACAACAACATTGTTTTCAGCTAGAAACTGATTTGAAACAGAGAGAAATCTTCGACAGCGGAACAGTTAAAGGTAAATGCCCTCTGCCGGAACAACAACCGTGTGACACCAAGAAAGGAAAAGCGCGTGTGTGAACAGAGCCGAGAGTGTGGGACCGAAAGAGTCAGCTCATCACTGTGGTGTTAGCGGCTTTGTACTGACTGCCCGAGCTCTCTGTAACACTTTACATTCATTAATAAGAGAGAGAGAGAGGGAGGTGCGTTAACAGTCCCGCTCTGTCGGAGCTTTATCACGTGACACCAGGCGGACGTAAACAAAAGAAAGGCGCTAATGCCGTTAGCTTTCCTCTTGTGTGCCTGAGCAGAGACTCTTCTGTTGTGTTGTTTTATGTGAGCTGTGGCAGTAACAATGCCTTCAGTTCAGTATCTGAGAGAGTTTATCAACGAGCGACTAACTGCTGCTGCTGAACAAATATTCTTGGAGTTTGAAAAAACGATCGTCCAGTACGAGGAAGAGATCGACCGTCAGCGCAGACTGCTGGATATCACCTGGAAACCCGAAATCAAGCTTCGGAGGATAGGTGAGTGTCCCTCTGAGGGAGGATCCTGATCACAGCTCTGCGGGATGTTTATGATTGTGAGGGTTAATAAAAACTCGACTGCATCTTTTGCATCCCTGCTGGTGTTACAGATTAACTGGTGACGATCATTGTTGGGTTCATTTAGAGAGAAAAGAAAAATATCCTCAAAGTAGATTTTCTTAAATGTATTAAGCAGTTGAAGGCTCAAGTTAAAAAAAATAATAAAATAAAACAACTGCTTCGCTTAGGAGGCCCAAACAAACAAAGAGCCCCACTCCCAGACAGTAAACGCTTTTTATTATGTGTGATAAACAGGACGCTATGGTCACTGGTCAAAGGTTGGAGGAAAGGCACCGTCCTCCTTATTAGAGCAGGGCGATATGACCAAAAATATTTATCACGATATACATTTGAAAATTTGCGATAACGATATAACTGACAATATAATTGACACGAGACAAGATCATTTACAACTCCACAACTTTATTAGTGCAAAAATAAAGGCCGACATATCCTCAACATAACCATGTATAATATCCACACAACGTAAAAAGAGGTTATACACACACAATACGGTAATATTATGTTGAAGCACAGTAGTATCACTCCGCGAGGCTCCTGCCTACGGTAGCCGTAATGCTCCGACAATCCATCAAGCGGTGCGGCTTCGTAGTTAGCAAAGTCGTACTGAAACATTTGACAGATTTTCGTGTACCACATAAAATCGTTTCGAGGTCAGTACACAACCAGAATTCATACATAAGGCACATGGGATTATAAGGGGCGCTGTCGACTTTCAGAAAAATCAAAGCATTGATTTTAAATGTGCCATATTTTCCAAAACACATGGAATAACGACGGCCCGCTAGCATGCGCTACCAAAAATAGTGCTTTGTTGTGTATCTGACGGACGAAAGCTAAACCAGTTCCACACCACTGAAGTTGCAGCATTTTTACAAACCAGTTCTGGTTCATCCGTTTCATTCAACGATCCACTTTCGCTCTTCTCATTCTGCTTTGCCGCCATGCTTTTTCCACCATGCGCATATGAAAACAAAGGCACTGCGCACGCGCGTTTTACCCAGATTCTTTTGCGATATTTCATTTTCTTATCGTTGCCTAACATTATACTGGTATTACTGTGAATGGTATGATATGACCCAGCCCTACTCCTTATTTGGCTGAAATCCAGCACTTCAGCTCACATTTCTTCTTCTGCAGCTTTCTGAGCATCTCCTTACGTGGAGACGCCACTTCACCCCTCTGCAGTGATTAACTGTGTCATGAATAAACTGGTGACAGTCAAACAGATGTGTGGTAGATTTGCTTTTCAGGAGCCGCTACTGACAAACCAGCAAATAAACACTGAATATCTCACCTGAGACATTTGAGATTAATTTGTGTCTTTTTCTCTGAAATGAATTCAATTTGAAAATTATTTGAAATGGTGGTTTAGTGAGTTTGTGGTCACCTGGGACAATCATGTACTGTTTGTCAGAAACACTTGGGGCCAAAATAGATAACTGATCGTCACAGCTAGTGAGAGTTGGTAGTTAGATACAGTCTGTATAGGTTTGGTTAATTAACAAACATTTGTGGGGGGACAGGATTACAGTAGTTAGACAATGATCGATAAGCAACAGAGCCAGTGTGACTGAGTCGATCTCCTGAAAGTGAGTGGGTTTAAGAAAGTGAGTGGCTCAGGTGTGCCAGTTGGTGTGTCATGTGTGTTTTTTGAGTTTGAGGTGAGTTGGCTTTAAAACATCAACTTCTAAGTTGAGAATATTCATAATTTAATTTCCAAAAATTGCATATGATGGTTATATTGTAGCTGGATCGGCTGAAGTATCACATAGTAGCTGCAGCAGTCTCAAATGGAGTCCTGTCCAGTGCCATAGCATACAGCCAGATTAACCTGTAACACATCTGCGCCTGGATCTATCACCATGCTGAGTAAGGACTGAGTGGCTGCACTTACACCTGAGCATTCAAAACAACCCACAAACATCATGTTGAAAGATGCGGTGCCAGCAATGGACTGACTAAAACAGGCCGTTAGCAAAGACAACAAGAATCATTTTTTCGGTTTATTTAAAATGCAAAACATCTGCACTCACTGCACAAGGAAAGTGTGACGCCTGCACTTACAGCCACACAGTGGTAATAGCCACATATTAGTGTAGAGGCTCATACATAACATTGCATTCACATTTGTGTTCTTAAATATAGGAATTAATTTACAGGACAATAAATAACTGGTTTTGGTTTAGAATTAATTCACATACCCACATAACACTGCATTCTAAATAAGTGCACACATTTTAGTTTACACTGTTATGCATGATTTGTTCTTGTCTGAGTTACGTTAGTTGCAGCTGCTCCAGTTGATTGAGAGCCAAGAGGTGGAAAAGGGGCGGAGCGAGCCTTGATGGAAAGCTGCAAATTGGCTCATCCTCGGGACCATGGGGGGGAATTGGAGTTCTTTATGTTAGTTTCAGTTAGGTTTTGTGTGTTTTACCCCTTTTTGTGAGCTGATCAGACACTATTTAAGTTTCCCCTTTGTCTCGTTAAGTTAGGTCAGTTTGAGTTATCAGTAGGGTGCAACGGATCACGGTTTATCGAAATCCGAACCGATCCCACTCCACGGTTCGGTACGCACGTGATCCGAAGATTCGAAAAAGAAAAAAAAGTATGTGTATGGTGCGCGTCGTCAGTCTGTCAAGCGGTAGCGCTAGCGGTCCAAGTAGCGGAGCAGAGGAGTTTGCGGCATTTAAGCAGCCCTTTGCTGCCCAGTCCGACCGGGCTAAAGCTAAAGCTAATGGGGTGTTTAGCTGCAGACGGGAGGCCGTCGTCTGTTGTGCAAACAAGGTTTAAACTGTGATGAACGTGCTTGACCCACGCTATGATATCTCGTTGCGCGTCCACTTCAGTGACAAGATCCTTCCAAGCATGTATGAGCAGGAGAAGTTTAAAGTTATGGCTGAACTGTCCCAGGCATCTTCTGTTGCTCCAACTACAAATGGGTGGAGCTCCAGGGCAACGGAAAGCCACGTGCCGTGACCGCCCGTTATTATCACAGCGGAGAGGTAGATACAAAGCCCTGCACTGCCCTATAGATTACATTAGATTAGATGAAACTTTATTTATTTCTCGGGTGGGTTCCTCCGGGAAATTCAGTTTCCAGTAGCACAGCACCCACAGAAGTTGCAGAATGTGAGCAGAAATATACAATGTTTACACATATATAAATACAGAGTATACAAAAGGGATAAATAGAATAAATAGGAATAAGGATACAAGGGAACGGCACATTTCAAGTATTGTGAGTCTATTACACCGTTGGATATTAACAAAAACTATTGCACAGTGAAAGGCACTACAGCTTACTTGTTCCCCTCCTCTGTCCCCGTTTCCCCTCCAGCGAGGAGTTAAACAGTTTGATGGCGTGTGGGACAAAGGACTTGAGTTTGGGAGAAGCAACCTGTCACTGAACAGACTCCTCTGGTTTTTATGGCCATGTGCAGATGATGCAGGGCTGCCCAGCATGGTCCATAATGTCCATATTGCACCTTAATTTGTTTTATATAAGTGCGTGGAATGAGTCTTCAGTTGATGTTTTTAATAGGCAAAAAATACTTAAATAAGTAAACGGCGAGTAGAATTTTTGTCTTTTTTTTTCTATTTTTGCTGATCCGAAAATTGATCCGATCCGTGACTTTAAAACCGTGATCTGATCCGAACCGTGAGATTTTGATCCGTTGCACCCCTAGTTATCAGTATGGTTTGCTAACTTTGAGTAGAGTTCTGTTTATTTTGACCTCTTTTATGGGCCCAAGATTTTCATTCTTTTTGCATGATTTAACCAATTATGTTTTTGGGTTAATAAAAATCCTTTTTTTGGACTTTAACCTGTGCCTAAGTATCCTTCGCTGCTCGGTCTGTCACAGAAAGTCAACGCACACTGTGCACTACCACCATCTGCAGTAGGTTCATTCAATCTAGAAAGAGAGAAATTGTATGTTGTCACGGTCACACGGTCTAAAGTCAGGTTGTTGAATGAAGAAACTGCGCTTAGCAGTTTAGGAGGCTGCCATGTGTAAATGTGCAGTTACTGCAGATTTGTGTGCACAAGTCTATCTGTGTGTACCGTGATATGGCCAGCCCTAAGACAAAGCACTGTGCCCAGTCTGAGGCTGGAGTCAGTGTTTGTTCAAGTACAATACACCGTGACCATTATAGCTAGCATACAAAGACACCATAGGATGTAGCGCTCTGCTGTTTGGGATGTTTGTCACAGACTCCTCCAGCTGCTGCGTCACCCACAAATGTTTGTTAAAATAATCAAGCTGTGTTGTAGGCAGTGTTGAGGAGTAACGGAATACATGTACCTGCGTTACATATTTAAAATACCAAATATGAGTAACTGTATTCCGTTACAGTTACCGTTTTAAAAGGTGGTATTCAGAATACAGTTACTTTGTCGAAAGAAATGGATTACACGACGGCTTAGAGCGTTTATTGTCAGTGTGCAGTTTCTTACACAGCGAATTGGGAGCTGGACCACAAAGGTGCAAAGTAAGAAGAGTAAACGATATACAAGGAGGGAAAAAATGAAAAATGAAATAAAAAGCAATATATATGTATACATATATGTGAGTGAAGCATTTAATTTAGTTTAAAGGTTTATGTGCAAGACGCAAGAACAGAAAACACTGAAAGCTACAAATGTGTTGTGCATGAAACTGGAATTAAAACGTGGTGTGGAGCCAGAGCCGGATGTTTGTCAGAAGGTAATCTGGCTGTGCACTATCGCACTTGGCCACAGGTGGCGCTAGTTGACTTGCCTACATTTGAGTGCACACAAAGTAAACTGCACGCTTCAGTTGTGTGGCGAAGACGCTGAAATCGAAGTAATAAAACGTACGAGGGGAATGATAACGAAGACAAGATTCTCCAGTAACTCAGTTTGCTGTTTCAGAAAGCTGCTGATCTCAGACCTGCACAACTTCAGCTGCATGAAGAGCACATGAGATTTTCTCTGACAGCATTAAATTAAACCTGATTAAGGTCAAAGGTCATCACTTGTATGTTAAATTAAAAACTTCAATCTAGAATTTTTTCACACTGTGTTTTGCCAATGTTGTATCATTCATACAAGAGTAACCAGAGAGGATGTATATTTAACCCTCTGGGTCCACGGCATAATTGGCCATTTTAACCACTTTGAGTAAATTGGTTTGGCTGAGATTAAAGTTATTAGATTAGATTAGATAAAATAAAACTTTATTAATCCCCCGGTGGTTTTCACACAGCTGAATAAATGCCAAACAGAAAACTGATTAAACAGAAGTGTCAGATGGTTGAGAATTTACACCAGTGTCCTGTTATATTTAGATAGCAAGGAGCAGACGGCTGAGTTTATTAAACTCCACCGACACAGCGGTGATGCAAATCTGAAGGCTAGACCGTCCAATTTCACAGCAGTTTACTTCCGGCCTACCCGATCTTCCGAGGACCCGACCCACGTAGACCACAAAGGCCGGGTCCTCAGGAGGATGCAGCCCATGTTCCAATGACTTGGAACCACCTTATCTGCAATACTTCAACAGTTGTAAATGCACTAATAAAATCAGCCATTACTTATATCCAACCCTGGGTTGCTGCTTTACTCACAACCTCTTCACATTCTGTGAAGCAAAGCTGTTTTTTAAAAATGATTTTCACGGTTTATCATCATTACTTTTCTTTTCCTCTTGTCTTTTTGTCCCTCCAGAACTCCCACAGCAGCCTGTCTGTAAGGACGAGGTGGTTCTCCCTGAGCAGCAGCTCTGGAACCAGGAGAGGAACTCTCTGCACCAGGAGGAACCAGAACTTCCACATATTAAAGAAGAACATGAGGAACACTTCACCAGTCAGGAGGGTGAGCAGGTTGGACTCAAGGAGGAGACTGATACCTTTATGGTGACTGCTGCTGAGGAAAGAGACCACCATGACCCAGAAGCAAAAGTAACCAGCTCCCTTCTCAAACCTGTCCTATAGATGAGAGCCAAAATCACAGAGGAAGCAGGAATTTAGACTCAGGGACAAATAGTAACTTAGAAAGTCAGAGTAATTGTGACACAGGTAAAGAGTCTTTATCATGTAATCTTTGTGGAAAATCCTTTAAGAATAAGTACAAAATGAGTCAACATCACAGAATCCACACAGGTGAGAAGCCATATTCTTGTGAAACGTGTGGGAAAAAGTTTAGTCTGTCATCAAAGCTTAAAAGCCATAAGACTATCCATACAGGTGAGAAACCGTATTCTTGTAAAATATGTGGCAAAAGTTTCACACGAAGCGATTGTGACCATACACATGAGAATGCACACAGGTGAGAGACCATACCATTGTAAATCATGCGGGAAAATGTTCACATCTAGCAGTCATTTATCGGCACACAGAAGATCGCACACAGGTGAGAGACCGTATCATTGTAAAACATGCGGGAAAATGTTCACATCTAGCAGTCATGTATGGCGCCACATGAAAACGCACACGGGTGAGAAGTCGTAGTCTTGAAACATTTAGAGAACAATGTCTGAGAAGCCAAGCGTGAAAGAAGATCTAAGAATTTATACAGGTTCACAGGAGAACTTTCAGAGTTTAAATACCTTTAGGCTGTGTTCCGAAATCATTATTTATTGTTTTTGCTGTGCATTAGAGGATAGCTGATGGCTGTTGCTGATTTGGATTTAGTGTCTTTTGATGTAAAACTGGATTTGAGCTATTTGTTTTTTAATAACAGAAAAAATTGAAGATTTTTGTTACATTGGTAGCTGTTTAGTTTATTTGGTTCATATAACTTTTGGTTATTCCTTTCATTAAGACTGACATAAGTTTTTGTTTTTGCTTTTTTTATTTTTAACTTTTGAGTTTTCTAAGAATGTAGACGTGTTGTGCTGATGGGATCAGGTTGGGTAGGCAGGTCCACCATGGGGAGGGTCTTTGTTTTGTTGTGTTTATGTACACAGCAGTAACTAATGGATGAATACTTTGACAGTAGTAAAGTAGAAAGTTTTGAGGGATGTGTGTTGCTTGGACTCCAGCCTGCAGAAACTGCTGTTCCTGTAGCTGCACAAGTGTGTCTCTGCTTGATTTGCCTCACAGTGTGAGGCAAAGATGTTTTCCTGTGTAATGGGGACCTGCCAGAGCTCATCTTTGATCTTTCATTTCATAAAATGGACTAGGGATAATGAAGATAACAGTTTACTTCAGTTGTACTTGTATCCTTTATATCCGTTGAATAGATTTTTATAGGTTATTGCTGTTAGCTTCTGCATACATTAAATTGAATCTGTGATTAAAGCCCACCTGTCATTACTTTATTTCATTCCTCAGACTCCTCCCACCTGAATGCTGTCATTACAAAGCACTTGCGCTCGGTCCTTAACCCTTTAAAGCCGGTCGGAGCGGGCACACTTTTGCATAGCTATTTTTAAATCCCTGTAGAACTGCAACCACGTAAGCTAGCACAATAATTGTTTTTTGCATATGAACCGGAGGAGTTGTACTTGCATCATATGCCATCAGCTTGTCCTAGGTCACGGTTTCCTTCCACACATAGCTTTGCAAAAACTGCATAAAAAGCACTTGCAGCAACAAAAACATAATCTCCAGAAACACGCTTTGCTGATCCAATCAGCTGTTTAAAACGTTTCCTACGTTGGAATAGACGTCAGAGCGAACTATCGCATGTCTGCCATTACTTGCCCGAAACCGGAAGTGATGTCATTTTCGCGGAAAATGTAGTTGTTGGTTTTTTTGTTGTTTTTTTACCTTCGGGGCCTTATAAGCCTATACTGGTATTTCTAAAACTCATGTTGACTTTATGCTTTCCTGAATAGTTTCTGGGATGATTAGAACTCAAATTGCACTGCTGGAAATAGTTTTTTTGATGCACATGCTGTTTTGTTTTATTTTTTTGCAAATTTGGATTCCTGTAGTATATTAAATTGGTGAATCTCAAAAACAAAACTATGAAGACACTCAAAATAAATTTCCTGTTGTTGGAAACTTTTTTTGTGCAACTTTTTTTGTATTTACAGTTTTGAGGGATAAACCTCTTAAAATTCTCTAACTAGAAATATATGTAAAAACAAAACAAAAACAATTTTCTTTTTTTGTAGTTCATTGCACTTTTTTGCAATTTATGTAGTTACTATGGACTTAATGCATACATATTATTAAAACTTGTGCTATAACGGTTGTATTGCTGTATAGCAACTTGAAATGCTCCCAAAATGGCACTACAGCATGTAAAAATATAAAGATAAGCTCTGGCGGACTTGGTTCTATGGTAGGTCTTAAAGGGTTAAGATGTTTCATGTTTAAAAATCTGGCACTTTGGCTCCATGAATATGGACTCTCAGAAGTGGAACTCGTGGAATGATGGATGGAAGTCTGTCAATAGAAAATTGTACTTAGTAGTCAGTATAAGCTTTTAATGATATAAGTTTGCATATGATAGAATACTGTATGTTGACCTTTTGATGACTTAGACTGTTGTCCACTACAAGACTGTTTTATAAATTCTTTCTCACAGTGATATTAGCTGAACAAGCAGGAAGAGGAGAGCTGGACACTCTTATCTGCTGTATCCCACAACACACACACATACACCTGAACCACTCTTCACTCCCTACGCACTAACATTCCTCTGCCTATGAATGGACGTATTCACTGTTGTATCACTTTTGCATATAAATAAAGACAAGTGCAGGAGCAGAGCGCGCATCGCAGGGCCCCCACTCTGGTGTGAGCGTTCTGTGATCGCCCTTGTATACAAGTAAATGCTGCAGCGTCTGTGTGTTTCTACCCTTAGACTCTTAGCTGAAGAAGTGTCTTTAGAATAAATCTCTTGACAAAGTCCCAAAAATATTTGGTTGTCGGATCTCTGATGCAGAGTTGGAGGTGTGTAGAAAACAGAATTTTACAAGTAGGAGGCTGACATTTGAGTTCCAGCTGCTCATATATATATATAATGACGTTCAGACCACATCAACTGTTTAATCAACCATTTTATTATAGTGAATTAAAAGAAATGTGGAACAGCTGACATTCATGTGGTGAGTGTGTGGCTGTCTGTATGTAGCTAAGGTCTGAAAAGAATGAAAATTAAACCAATGCCAGAGAAACCACATCCCTACCTGCTGGAGAAAAGACTGAACATTTGTTACCAAGTCTTTTTGAACAATACCCCAATGGTAACAGGTGTGCCTCCTCTCATCACCTGCCTCACAACCTATCTAATCCTACACAAACCCAGAAAGGGCAAAGACCTGAGTGGGCGGGGTTATCTGGGAAGCAGTGAAGATTTTTATGTAAAAGACATATAGTAATCTGTAAACAGTCAAAATCACATCGATGTTTTCACAGGTATTAAAGTTTGAATGTTAAAGAAAAAAAAAACTTTTTTTTTCATCTGTCACTTTGGGTTAGGGCTGTTATGGTCAGAGTAGTTGATGTAGGAGATGTTTGGGTTTTATATCGATTATCAGGATATATTGAGCTGTCTACTATTTCCCTCCTTTCCATAGTATAAACTGAGGAGCCTGAAGGTCAGAATTATGTCTGTACAGTGAAGTAGAGGATGTGTATCACTTGTCTCATAGCTACATGTGAGTGTGACAGATTTTCCTTCTGTTTCAGTGACTTCAGTTTGTTGAGGAGTGATTGAGTCTCCAGCTGTGAGTCCTGGAAAAAGAAAGAAGAAAAGTAGTGAAATGCAGTCTGTATATCTGCTTAATGCAGCAGCTTCAACTAAACTTTAATCCCTGTTCTTAACTCACCTATAATGTGAGATAGAAGCAAAAAGAGGTGCAGCAACATGTCTTTGGAGTTATTAAAGCCAGACAGACAGCACATGAACAATGTTCTTCCACTGCAGCACAATGACCAAACAATAATGTCATTGAATGAGCTCAACTTCAGTGGGCGGGGTCAGGTACCTCGTGACATCGTAGTTTCAGTTCATCTCAGCCAATCAAATAGTTTTGTGCTTCCACAGCAGCTCTGTCTCTGTCTCTGATCTTTACTGCTTCATTTCTCTGTTGTCTTTGTCATCAGTCCAATGACACAAGAATCAGAGGTTTAACAGTGTGTGGCTCCCTCTAGTGGATGTTGTGGAGTATTCTGTTGTCTTTGCTCCAAAGGTTTTTGTACAGAGTTTTGTGTTTCCTGTCACTGTGGGCCTCACAGCACAGTAGTACACAGCAGAGTCTGTCACTGCAGCAGAGGAGATCTGAAGAGTCATTTGTCTGTTATTATCAACTGCTTTTACAGTTAATCCTGTGACTGGATTTAATATTTTCTCTCCTGTTCCTGAGTGAGAGATCAGGAACTCTGGTGGTTTTCCAGGATATTGTCGATACCAGAAGAAATAATCATCATAAACTGCAGCTTTGGAGTATCTATAGGACAGAGTAACAGTGCTGCCTTCTACACTGAACACTTCTTTGTTGGTTGGAGTGAGATCTTCACAGCTGACACCTAAAGGAACAGAAACATATTTGATACTTTTATAAATCATCACAGTTCAAATGTATTTCTTTAAACACACAGACTGTAACGTACCTGTTAGAATGGTGAGAATCAGTAAAGAAAGTGCATAATAGTCCAAAGACAACATGTTGAATGAAGGTAAAGTTTATGGTTTGTGTGCTGAACTCTGTTGAATGTGGAGGTTTCTCTCTCTTCTAGTTCAGTAACAGCTCAGCTCCTCCCTGAATCTCTCCTCCTCCTCTCTGATCTGGGTTTGAACTTCTCTCACTTCCTCCTCTTTACACACTAGTAGCAGCTTTTTCACTTTCAGGTGGGAGCTCATATTTCATCAGGCTCCAGCTTCCCTGCATCACTGAATTGGGATAATCTGAAAATGGATGGATGATTAAGTTTTCAGTGTAAGTGGCTGAAATGAAAAGAATAATTCAAAGTCTAAACAAAATACACTGCTCAGAAAAATAAAGGGAACACAAAAATAAGGCATTCTAGATCTAAATGGATGAAATATTCTTATTAATACTTTGTTCTTTACGTAGTTGAATGTGCTGACAACAAAATTTAAAAGAAATATCACTGGAAATCAAATTCAGCAACCCACGTAGGTCTGAATTTGGAGTCACACTCAAAATCAAAGTGGAAAAACACACTACAGTAATGTCCTTAAAACAAGTCAAATGAGGCTCAGTGGTGTGTGTGGCCTCCACGTGTCTGTATGACCTCCCTACATACCAGCGCGTGGCCTGGGCATGCTCCTGATGAGGTGGAGGATGGATCACCCCCAGACCTGGACTAAAACATCTGCCAACTCCTGGACAGTCTTTGGTGGATGGAGTGAGACATGATGTCCCAGATGTGCTCAACTGGATTCAGGTCTGGGGACTGGGCGGGTCAGTCAATAGCATCAATGCCTTCATCTCGCAGGAACTTGCTGTGGCAGATCTCTTTTCGGATGTATCAGTCATATATTTTAATCATATCATATTAGTAATAATAATATCACTGTCTTACTTAGTATAGCAAGATCACTCCTGCCTTTTAGTTGTCTGCCTGTGCACTACAAATGGGCCTTATGCTCTATGACACCTACACACTGGGAGACTTCTGCTTATCAGGGATGTAAAACCTTGGGTGACGTTGAAGCAGAAAACAACATCATAATTCTCTCTGTGAGGGAGGAGGTTTTAAGGATGGAGCTGATGGTACAGCCCCCCATGAGATGAGCTAACATGTAAGACTTATGGAATGTCTTTGTCTGTCTCTGTATATAACATGTAAGGGTGACGGACAAATTTTGGAGATGATCCTATGTGTTGTTGGATGTTTCTCTCACATTGCAATGTGTTTATTAAACCCACTTCAAATCACGCTCACTGGGTGTTTTGCAGTTCTTGTTAAAATTTCCACAACAAACTGCTGACACACTCCAGCCACATGAGGTCTAGCATTGTCTTGCTTTAGAAGGA
>NW_020328759.1:0-22833 GCF_001858045.2 Oreochromis niloticus
TGATTACACAGCAGTGGAGAGTAGACTTTATCACAGTAGATGTCTTTCTGAAAGTGCTGTAACTAAGTTTAAGAAATATCCACCCACTGTTTATCTTCAATGCCTGTACTAACATAGAGCAAGCAGCTATCTGAACGCTACTCCAACAGAGGTCGATTATCTTGTTAAAGATTTACCTCTCACTACGTACGACTCTGGATACTGTAGCTCCTGTGAAAACTAAGGCCTCAAATCCAAAGTCCTGACTCCGTGTTAAATTCAAACCGTAGCCTAAAGCAGATAACTCGTAAGCTGGAGAGGAAATGGCGTGTCACAAATTTAGAGGATCATCATTTAGCCTGGAGAAATAGTTGCTGCTTTATAAGAAAGCCCTCCGCAAAGCAGAACATCTTAATTCGTCACTGATTGAAGAAATAAGAACAACCCCAGGTTTCTCTTCAGCACTGTAGCCAGGCTGACAAAAAGTCAGAGCACTGTTGAGCAGAGTGGCAGTAACGCGTTATTGTAACGCGTTACTGTAATCGATTACTTTTTTCAAGTAACGAGTAATGTAAGGATTACCATTGCAAAAACGGTAATTAGATTACCGTTACCCGTAGGAACGCTGCGTTACTGCGTTACTAAACCGTAGTTTTTGCGAGAATGTCTCATGACAGTGACGTAAGCGAGTGCGACGTTCGTGACAACAGCTGTCTGCAGATCAACAATGGATAATATATCGAGTGCGGGAAAGCATGAGCATGCAGCGTTTAAAGTGTGGAAGTACTGACCTTATTTTGAGTTTGATTCCATAAAAAGTGACAAAAATTAGTGTCGTTGTGCGTGGGAAGAAAACTTTTTTTACAGCGAAAAAACCCCCTAAACTTCCAAGCAAGCACCGAATGCGCTACGATGTAATGGGAAATTCACAGAGAAACTCGCGGAGTCTTCAACTGACCGCTGCGGCACACCTGCACCAGGGCAAACCTCCCTAAACTCCTGCTTTACAGTGTGAAAATAGAGCACTAGTCTTTGACTTTATTATTTTCTGCTGTGTTTTACTTGCATCTATTGAAAGAGTGAGTGTAAACACAAAAAATATTTAATTTTATGTGCTGGAATGTGCAGAAAATAGTTTAAATGTTAAACAAATTTCTTCATCAGAGAATGTTGCATTAATTAAGTTAAAGATTAAAACTAATAAAACAGTTTTAAAAAGAGTTTCATTTGATTACATTTTGTATGATGGATTATGCAGAAAAAGTAGAATTGGGCTGAAAGATCTATTGCTTTATTACCTATTCAGGTTGTAATTGTGTTTTAAAAGTAATAAGTAATAAGTAACTAATAATTAATTTTTGAAAATAAGTAATCAGTAAAGTAACGGGATTACTTTTTGGGGAAGTAATCAGTAATTAGTAACTGATTACTTTTTCAAGTAACTTGACCACTGCTGTTGAGCCAACCATCCTTTAACGTTAACTAGTAATGACTTCATGAACTTCTTCACAAATAAATTTTTATCATTAGAGAAAAAATTACCAATAATCATCCACAAGATGTAATATCGTCTACAGCTACTCTTAATACCATCGATGTTAAGTTAGACTCTTTTTCTCCAATTGATCTTTCTGAGTTAACTTCAATAATTACTTCCTCCAAACCATACGTGTCTTTTAGACCCCATTCCTACAAACTGCTCAAAGAAGTCCTGCCATTAATTAATGCTTCAATCTTAAATATGATCAACCTATCTCTAATAATCGGCTATGTACACAGGCCTTCAAGCTGGCTGTAGTTAAACCTTTATTAAAAGCATCTCTAGACCCAGCTGTCTTAGCTAATTATAGGCCAATTCCAACCTTCCTTTCATATCAAACATCCTTGAAAGAGTAGTTGTCAACAGCTAACAGATCATCTGCAGAGGAATGGCTTATTTGAAGAGTTGTCAGGTTTCAGAGCTATCACAGCACAGAAACAGCTTTAGTGAAGTTACAAATGATCTTCTTATGGCTCTGACAGTGGACTCATCTCTGTGCTTGTCCTGCTAGACCTTAGTGCAGCGTTTGATACTGTTGACATAATATCCTATTAGAGCGATTAGAACATGCTGTAGGTATTACAGGTACTGTACAGTGGTTTGTATCATATCTATCTAATAGACTCCAATTGTACATGTAAATGGAGAGTCCTCTTCACACACTAAGGTCAATTATGAGTTCCACAGGGTTCAGTGCTAGACCATTCTATTTACATTATACATGCTTCCTTAGGCAACATCATTAGAACATAGCAAATTTCACTGCTATGCAGATGACACGCAGCTCTATCTATCCATGAAGCCAGGTAACACACACAATTAGTTAAACTGCAGGAATGTCTTAAGACATAAAGACCTGGATGGCCGCTAACTTTCTGCTTCTTAATTCAGATAAACTGAGGTTATTGTACTCGGCCCTGAAATCTTAGAAATATGGTGTCTAACCAGATTCTTACTCTGGATGGCATTACCTTGGCCTCCAGTAATGCTGTGAGGAACTTGGAGTCATTTTTAACCAGGATCCTTCAACGCACATATTAAACAAATATGTAAGACTGCTTTCTTCCATTTGTGCAACATCTCTAAATTAGAAATATCCTGTCTCAGAGTGATGCTGAAAACTAGTTCATGCATTATTACTTCCAGCTGGACTACTGTAATTCTTTATTATCAGGATGTCTAAAAACTCACTGAAAAGCCTTCAGCTGATCCAAAATGCTGCAGCAAGAGTACTGACAAGCACTAGAGAGAGAGCATATTTCCCTTCATTGGCTTCCTGTTAAATCCAGAATTGAATTCAAATCCTGCTCCTACATACAAGGTCTTAAATAATCAGGCCCATCTTATCTTAATGACCTTGTAGTACCATATCACCCTATTAGAGCACTTCGCTCTCGCTCTGCAGGCTTACTTGCTGTTCCTAGAGTATTTAAAAGTAGAATGGGAGGGAGAGCCTTCAGTTTTCAGGCCCTCTTCTGTGGAACCAGCTTCCAGTTTGGATTCGGAGACAGACACTATCTCTACTTTCAAGATTAGGCTTAAAACTTTCCTATTTGCTAAAGCATATAGTTAGGGCTGGACCAGGTGACCCTGAATCCTCCTTAGTTATGCTGCAATAGACGTAGGCTGCCAGGGATTCCATGATGCATTGAGTTTTTCCTTTCCAGTCACCTTTCTCACTCACTATGTGTTAATAGACCTCTCTGCATCAAATCATATCTGTTATTAATCTCTGTCTCTCTTCACAGCATGTCTTATCCTGTTTTCCTTCTCTCACCCAACCGTCGCAGCAGATGGCCGCCCCTCCCTGAGCCTGGTTCTGCGGAGGTTCTTCCTGTTAAAAGGGAGTTTTCCTTCCCACTGTCGCCAAAGGCTTGCTCATAGGGTCATATGATGTTGGGTTTTTCTCTGTATTTATTATTGTGCATCTACTGTACATATAAAGCGCCTTGAGGCGACTTTGTTGTATTTGGCGCTATATAAATAAATTGAATTGAATTGAATTGAATTGTAACCACAGTGACTCTGATAAAACAGGAATTAGCAGAATCCATCTGATATGAAGCTGTGCTTTGAATACACTTCCTCCTCTTGAAGAGTAGTCAGATATCTGTGTTCAGGTTTTTGTACAGCCTCTTAATAATAATAATAATAATAATGGATTGGATTTTATAGAGCTTTCCAAGGCACCCAAGCACTTTACAATGCCATTATTCATTCACGCTCACATTCATACACTGGTGGAGGCAAGCTACGGTTGTAGCACAGCTGCCCTGGGCAGAGTGACAGAGCGAGGCTGCCATATCGCGCATCGGCCCCTCTGGCCAACACCAGTAGGTGGTAGGTAAAGCCAAGGCACAAAACAGGAGAGAGAGGCCGGGGATCGAACCGGCGACCGTCCGGTTACAGGTCGTTCCAACCCCCCCCCAGGGGTTGTGATACACAGTGATACACTTTGTATCACTGTGTTTCTAGAGCACAGTAGTAGAGAGCTGTGTCTGCAGGTTAGGCTGTTATGGTCAGAGTAGTTGATGTAATGATGTTTGGGTTTTATAACGTTTATCAGGAATATATTCACTCGAGTCCTTTGGCTCCTTTCCTGAGTATAAACTGTGGAGCCTGAAGGTCAGAATCATGTCTGTACAGTGAAGGTAAATATGACTGTAACCCGTCTCATAGTTACATGTGAGTTTGACAGATTCTCCTTCTGTTTCAGTGACTTCAGTTTGTTGAGGAGTGATTGAGTCTCCAGCTGTTAGTCCTGGAAAGAAAGAAGAAAAGTAGTGAAATGCAGTCTGTATATTTGCTTAATGCAGCAGCTTCAACTAAACTTTAATCCTGTTCTTAAACTCACCTATAATGTGAGATAGAAGCAAAAAGAGGTGCAGCAACATGTCTTTGGAGTTATTAAAGCCAGACAGCACATGAAAATGTTCTTCCACTGCAGCACAATGACCAAGGTTCAGTGGCGGGACCAATTACATTTTAACATCATAGTTTCAGTTATCTCAGCCAATCAAATAGTTTTGTGCTTCCACAGCAGCTCTGTCTCTGATGTTTTCTGCTTCGTTTCTCTGTCTATTCAAATGATAATATTTGTGATTTTCTTGTTTTTCATGGATGTAAAACACAACAACATTGTTTTCAGCTAGAAACTGATTTGAAACAGAGAGAAATCTTCGACAGCGGAACAGTTAAAGGTAAATGCCTCTGCCGGAACAACAACGTGTGACCCAAGAAAGGAAAGCGCGTGTGTGAACAGAGCCGAGAGTGTGGGACCGAAAGAGTCAGCTCATCACTGTGGTGTTAGCGGCTTTGTACTGACTGCCCGAGCTCTCTGTAACACTTTACATTCATTAATAAGAGAGAGAGAGAGGAGGTGCGTTAACAGTCCCGCTCTGTCGGAGCTTTATCACGTGACACCAGGCGGACGTAAACAAAAGAAAGGCGCTAATGCCGTTAGCTTTCCTCTTGTGTGCCTGAGCAGAGACTCTTCTGTTGTTGTTTTATGTGAGCTGTGGCAGTAACAATGCCTTCAGTTCAGTATCTGAGAGAGTTTATCAACGAGCGACTAACTGCTGCTGCTGAACAAATATTCTTGGAGTTGAAAAAACGATCGTCCAGTACGAGGAAGAGATCGACCGTCAGCGCGACTGCTGGATATCACTGGAAACCCGAAATCAAGCTTCGGAGGATAGGTGAGTGTCCTCTGAGGGAGGATCCTGATCACAGCTCTGCGGATGTTTATGATTGTGAGGTTAATAAAAACTCGACTGCATCTTTTGCATCCTGCTGTGTTACAGATTAACTGGTGACGATCATTGTTGGGTTCATTTAGAGAGAAAGAAAAATACCAAAGTAGATTTTCTAAATGTATTAAGCAGTTGAAGGCTCAAGTTAAAAAAATAATAAAATAAAACAACTGCTTCGCTTAGGAGGCCAAACAAAAAGAGCCCACTCCAGACAGTAAACGCTTTTTATTATGTGTGATAAACAGGACGCTATGGTCACTGGTCAAAGGTTGGAGGAAAGGCACCGTCCTCCTTATAGAGCAGGGCGATATGACCAAAAATATTTATCACGATATACATTTGAAATTTGCGATAACGATATAACTGACAATATAATTGACACGAGACAAGATCATTTACAACTCCAACTTTATTAGTGCAAAAATAAAGGCCGACATATCTCAACTAACCATGTATAATATCCACAACGTAAAAGAGGTTATACACACACAATACGGTAATATTTGTTGAAGCACAGTAGTATCACTCCGCGAGGTCCTGCCTACGGTAGCCGTAATGCTCGACAATCCATCAAGCGGTGCGGCTTCGTAGTTTAGCAAAGTCGTACTGAAACATTTACAGATTTTCGTGTACCACATAAATCGTTTCGAGGTCAGTACACAACCAGAATTCATACATAAGCACATGGGATTATAAGGGGCGCTGTCGACTTTCAAAAAATCAAAGCATTGATTTTAAATGTGCCATATTTTCCAAAACACATGGTAATAACGACGGCCCGCTAGCATGCGCTACCAAAAATAGTGCTTTGTTGTGTATCTGACGGACGAAAGCTAAACCAGTTCCACACCACTGAAGTTGCAGCATTTTTACAAACCAGTTCTGGTTCATCCGTTTCATTCAACGATCCACTTTCGCTCTTCATTCTGCTTTGCCGCCATGCTTTTTCCACCATGCGCATATGAAAACAAGGCACTGCGCACGCGTTTTACCCAGATTCTTTTGCGATATTTCATTTTCTTATCGTTGCCTAACATTATACTGGTATTACTGTGAATGTATGATATGACCCAGCCTACTCCTTATTTGGCTGAAATCCAGCACTTCAGCTCACATTTTTCTTCGCAGCTTTGAGCATCTCCTTACGTGGAGACGCCACTTCACCTCTGCCAGTGATTAACTGGTGTCATGAATAAATGGTGACAGTCAAACAGATGTGTGGTAGATTTGCTTTTCAGGAGCCGCTACTGACAAACCAGCAAATAAACACTGAATATCTCACCTGAGACATTTGAGATTAATTTGTGTCTTTTTCTGGAAATGAATTCAATTTGAAAATTATTTGAAATGGTGGTTTAGTGAGTTTGTGGTCACCTGGACAATCATGTACTGTTTGTCAGAAACACTTGGGCAAAATAGATAACTGATCGTCACAGCTAGTGAGAGTTGGTAGTTAGATACAGTCTGTATAGGTTTGGTTAATTTAACAAACATTTGTGGGGGGACAGGATTACAGTAGTTAGACAATGATCGATAAGCAACAGAGCCAGTGTGACTGAGTCGATCTCCTGAAAGTGAGTGGGTTTAAGAAGTGAGTGGCTCAGGTGTGCCAGTTGGTGTGTCATGTGTGTTTTTTGAGTTTGAGGTGAGTTGGCTTTAAAACATCAACTTTCTAAGTTGAGAATATTCATAATTTAATTTCCAAAAATTGCATATGATGGTTATATTGTAGCTGGATCGGCTGAAGTATCACATAGTAGCTGCAGCAGTCTCAAATGGAGTCCTGTCCAGTGCCATAGCATACAGCCAGATTAACCTGTAACACATCTGCGCCTGGATCTATCACCATGCTGAGTAAGGACTGAGTGGCTGCACTTACACCTGGAGCATTCAAACAACCCACAAACATCATGTTGAAAGATGCGGTGCCAGCAATGGACTGACTAAACAGGCCGTTAGCAAAGACAACAAGAATCATTTTTCGGTTTATTTAAAATGCAAAACATCTGACTCACTGCACAAGAAAGTGACGCCTGCACTTACAGCCACACTGGTAATAGCCACCTATTAGTGAGAGGCTCATACATAACATTGCATTCACATTTGTGTTCTTTAAATATAGAATTAATTTACAGGACAATAAATAACTGGTTTTGGTTTAGAATTAATTCACATACCACATAACACTGCATTCTAAAATAAGTGCACACATTTTAGTTTACACTGTTATGCATGATTTGTTCTTTGTTTTCTGATTACGTTAGTTGCAGCTGCTCCAGTTGATTGAGGAGCCAAGAGGTGGAAAAGGCGGAGCGAGCCTTGATGGAAGCTGCAAATTGGTCATTCCTCGGACCATGGGGGAATTGGAGTTCTTTATGTTAGTTAGTTAGGTTTTGTGTGTTTTAGGTTTTGTGTGTTTTACCCCTTTTTGTGAGCTGATCAGACACTATTTAAGTTTCCCCTTTGTCTCGTTAAGTTAGGTCAGTTTGAGTTATCAGTAGGGTGCAACGGATCACGGTTTATCCGAAATCCGAACCGATCCCACTCCACGGTTCGGTACGCACGTGATCCGAAGATTCGAAAAGAAAAAAAGTATGTGTATGGTGCGCGTCGTCAGTCTGTCAAGCGGTAGCGCTAGCGGTCCAAGTAGCGGAGCAGAGGAGTTTGCGGCATTTAAGCAGCCCTTTGCTGCCCAGTCCGACCGGGCTAAAGCTAAAAGCTAATGGGGTGTTTAGCTGCAGACGGGAGGCCGTCGTCTGTTGTGCAAACAAGGTTTAAACTGTGATGAACGTGCTTGACCCACGCTATGATATCTCGTTGCGCGTCCACTTCAGTGACAAGATCCTTCCAAGCATGTATGAGCAGGAGAAGTTTAAAGTTATGGCTGAACTGTCCAGGCATCTTCTGTTGCTCCAACTACAAATGGGTGGAGCTCCAGGGCAACGGAAAGCACGTGACCGTGACCGCCCGTTATATCACAGCGGAGAGGTAGATACAAAGCCTGCACTGCCCTATAGATTACATTAGATTAGATGAAACTTTATTTATTTCTCGGGTGGGTTCCTCCGGGAAATTCAGTTTCCAGTAGCACAGCACCCACAGAAGTTGCAGAATGTGAGCAGAAATATACAATGTTTACACATATATAAATACAGAGTATACAAAAGGGATAAATAGAATAAATAGGAATAAGGATACAAGGGAACGGCACATTTCAAGTATTGTGAGTCTATTACACCGTTGGATATTAACAAAAACTATTGCACAGTGAAAAGGCACTACAGCTTACTTGTTCCCCCCTCCTCTGTCCCGTTTCCCCTCCAGCGAGGAGTTAAACAGTTTGATGGCGTGTGGGACAAAGGACTTGAGTTTGGGAGAAGCAACCTGTCACTGAACAGACTCCTCTGGTTGTTTATGGCCATGTGCAGATGATGCAGAGCTGCCCAGCATGGTCCATAATGTCCATATTGCACCTTAATTTGTTTTATATAAGTGCGTGGAATGAGTCTTCAGTTGAATGTTTTTTAATAGGCAAAAAATACTTAAATAAGTAAACGGCGAGTAGAATTTTTGTCTTTTTTTTTCTATTTTTGCTGATCCGAAAATTGATCCGATCCGTGACTTTAAAACCGTGATCTGATCCGAACCGTGAGATTTTTGATCCGTTGCACCCCTAGTTATCAGTATGGTTTGCTAACTTTGAGTAGAGTTCTGTTATTTTGACCTCTTTTATGGGCCCAAGATTTTCATTCTTTTTGCATGATTTAACCAATTATGTTTTTGGGTTAAATAAAAAATCCTTTTTTTGGACTTTAACCTGTGCCTAAGTATCCTTCGCTGCTCGGTCTGTCACAGAAAGTCAACGCACACTGTGCACTACCACCATCTGCAGTAGGTTCATTCAATCTAGAAAGAGAAATTGTATGTTGTCACGGTCACACGGTCTAAAGTCAGGTTGTTGAATGAAGAAACTGCGCTTAGCAGGTTTAGGAGGCTGCCATGTGTAAATGTGCAGTTACTGCAGATTTGTGTGCACAAGTCTTATCTGTGTGTACCGTGATATGGCCCAGCCCTAAGACAAAGCACTGTGCCCAGTCTGAGGCTGGTAGTCAGTGTTTGTTCAAGTACAATACACCGTGACCATTATAGCTAGCATACAAAGACACCATAGGATGTAGCGCTCTGCTGTTTGGGATGTTTGTCACAGACTCCTCCAGCTGCTGCGTCACCCACAAATGTTTGTTAAAATAATCAAGCTTGTGTTGTAGGCAGTGTTGAGGAGTAACGGAATACATGTACCTGCGTTACATATTTAAAATACCAAATATGAGTAACTGTATTCCGTTACAGTTACCGTTTTAAAAGGTGGTATTCAGAATACAGTTACTTTGTCGAAAGAAATGGATTACACGACGGCTTAGAGCGTTTTATTGTCAGTGTGCAGTTTCTTACACAGCGAAATTGGGTAGCTGGACCACAAAGGTGCAAAAGTAAGAAGAGTAAACGATATACAAGGAGGGAAAAAAATGAAAAATAAAAAAAAGCAATATATATGTATACATATATGTGAGTGAAGCATTTAATTTAGTTTAAAGGTTTATGTGCAAGACGCAAGAACAGAAAACACTGAAAGCTACAAATGTGTTGTGCATGAAACTGGAATTAAAACGTGGTGATGGAGCCAGAGCCGGATGTTTGTCAGAAGGTAATCTGGCTGTGCACTATCGCACTTGGCCACAGGTGGCGCTAGTTGACTTGCCTACATTTGAGTGCACACAAAGTAAACTGCACGCTTCAGTGTGTGGCGAAGACGCTGAAATCGAAGTAATAAAACGTACGAGGGGAATGATAACGAAGACAAGATTCTCCAGTAACTCAGTTTGCTGTTTCAGAAAGCTGCTGATCTCAGACCTGCACAACTTCAGCTGCATGAAGAGCACATGAGATTTTCTCTGACAGCATTAAATTAAACCTGATTAAGGTCAAAGGTCATCACTTGTATGTTAAATTAAAAACTTCAATCTAGAATTTTTTCACACTGTGTTTTGCCAATGTTGTATCATTCATACAAGAGTAACCAGAGAGGATGTATATTTAACCCTCTGGGTCCACGGCATAATTGGCCATTTTAACCACTTTTGAGTAAATTGGTTTGGCTGAGATTAAAGTTATTAGATTAGATTAGATAAAATAAAACTTTATTAATCCCCGGGTGGTTTTCACACAGCTGAATAAATGCCAAACAGAAAACTGATTAAACAGAAGTGTCAGATGGTTGAGAATTTACACCAGTGTCCTGTTATATTTTAGATAGCAAGGAGCAGACGGCTGAGTTTATTAAACTCCACCGACACAGCGGTGATGCAAATCTGAAGGCTAGACCGTCCAATTTCACAGCAGTTTACTTCCGGCCTACCCGATCTTCCGAGGACCCGACCCACGTAGACCACAAAGGCCGGGTCCTCAGGAGGATGCAGCCCATGTCCAATGACTTGGAACCACCTTATCTGCAATACTTCAACAGTTGTAAATGCACTAATAAAATCAGCCATTACTTATATCCAACCCTGGGTTGCTGCTTTACTCACAACCTCTTCACATTCTGTGAAGCAAAGCTGTTTTTTAAAAATGATTTTCACGGTTTATCATCATTACTTTTCTTTTCCTCTTGTCTTTTTGTCCCTCCAGAACTCCCACAGCAGCCTGTCTGTAAGGACGAGGTGGTTCTCCCTGAGCAGCAGCTCTGGAACCAGGAGAGGAACTCTCTGCACCAGGAGGAACCAGAACTTCCACATATTAAAGAAGAACATGAGGAACACTTCACCAGTCAGGAGGGTGAGCAGGTTGGACTCAAGGAGGAGACTGATACCTTTATGGTGACTGCTGCTGAGGAAAGAGACCACCATGACCCAGAAGCAAAAAGTAACCAGCTCCCTTCTCAAACCTGTCCTATAGATGAGAGCCAAAATCACAGAGGAAGCAGGAATTTAGACTCAGGGACAAATAGTAACTTAGAAAGTCAGAGTAATTGTGACACAGGTAAAGAGTCTTTATCATGTAATCTTTGTGGAAAATCCTTTAAGAATAAGTACAAAATGAGTCAACATCACAGAATCCACACAGGTGAGAAGCCATATTCTTGTGAAACGTGTGGGAAAAAGTTTAGTCTGTCATCAAAGCTTAAAAGCCATAAGACTATCCATACAGGTGAGAAACCGTATTCTTGTAAAATATGTGGCAAAAGTTTCACACGAAGCGATAGTGTGACCATACACATGAGAATGCACACAGGTGAGAGACCATACCATTGTAAATCATGCGGGAAAATGTTCACATCTAGCAGTCATTTATCGGCACACAGAAGATCGCACACAGGTGAGAGACCGTATCATTGTAAAACATGCGGGAAAATGTTCACATCTAGCAGTCATGTATGGCGCCACATGAAAACGCACACGGGTGAGAAGTCGTAGTCTTGAAACATTTAGAGAACAATGTCTGAGAAGCCAAGCGTGAAAGAAGATCTAAGAATTTATACAGGTTCACAGGAGAACTTTCAGAGTTTAAATACCTTTAGGCTGTGTTCCGAAATCATTATTTATTGTTTTTGCTGTGCATTAGAGGATAGCTGATGGCTGTTGCTGATTTGGATTTAGTGTCTTTTGATGTAAAACTGGATTTGAGCTATTTGTTTTTTAATAAACAGAAAAAATTGAAGATTTTTGTTACATTGGTAGCTGTTTAGTTTATTTGGTTCATATAACTTTGGTTATTCCTTTCATTAAGACTGACATAAGTTTTTGTTTTTGCTTTTTTTATTTTTTAACTTTTGAGTTTTCTAAGAATGTAGACGTGTTGTGCTGATGGGATCAGGTTGGGTAGGCAGGTCCACCATGGGGGAGGGTCTTTGTTTTGTTGTGTTTTATGTACACAGCAGTAACTAATGGATGAATACTTTGACAGTAGTAAAGTAGAAAGTTTTGAGGGGATGATTGTGTTGCTTGGACTCCAGCCTGCAGAAAACTGCTGTTCCTGTAGCTGCACAAGTGTGTCTCTGCTTGATTTGCCTCACAGTGTGAGGCAAAGATGTTTTTCCTGTGTAATGGGGACCTGCCAGAGCTCATCTTTGATCTTTCATTTCATAAAATGGACTAGGGATAAATGAAGATAACAGTTTACTTCAGTTGTACTTGTATCCTTTATATCCGTTGAATAGATTTTTATAGGTTATTGCTGTTAGCTTCTGCATACATTAAATTGAATCTGTGATTAAAGCCCACCTGTCATTACTTTATTTCATTCCTCAGACTCCTCCCACCTGAATGCTGTCATTACAAAGCCACTTGCGCTCGGTCCTTAACCCTTTAAAGCCGGTCGGAGCGGGCACACTTTTGCATAGCTATTTTTAAATCCCTGTAGAACTGCAACCACGTAAGCTAGCACAATAATTGTTTTTTGCATATGAAACCGGAGGAGTTGTACTTGCATCATATGCCATCAGCTTGTCCTAGGTCACGGTTTCCTTCCACACATAGCTTTGCAAAAACTGCATAAAAAGCACTTGCAGCAACAAAAACATAATCTTCCAGAAACACGCTTTGCTGATCCAATCAGCTGTTTAAAACGTTTCCTACGTTGGAATAGACGTCAGAGCGAACTATCGCATGTCTGCCATTACTTGCCCGAAACCGGAAGTGATGTCATTTTCGCGGAAAATGTAGTTGTTGGTTTTTTTGTTGTTTTTTTTACCTTCGGGGCCTTATAAGCCTATACTGGTATTTCTAAAACTCATGTTGACTTTATGCTTTCCTGAATAGTTTCTGGGATGATTAGAACTCAAATTGCACTGCTGGAAATAGTTTATTTTGATGCACATGCTGTTTTGTTTTATTTTTTTGCAAATTTGGATTCCTGTAGTATATTAAAATTGGTGAATCTCAAAAACAAAACTATGAAGACACTCAAAATAAATTTCCTGTTGTTGGAAACTTTTTTTGTGCAACTTTTTTTGTATTTACAGTTTTGAGGGATAAACCTCTTAAAATTCTCTAACTAGAAATATATGTAAAAAACAAAACAAAAACAATTTTCTATTTTTTTGTAGTTCATTGCACTTTTTTGCAATTTATGTAGTTACTATGGACTTAATGCATACATATTATTAAAACTTGTGCTATAACGGTTGTATTGCTGTATAGCAACTTGAAATGCTCCCAAAATGGCACTACAGCATGTAAAAATATAAAGATAAGCTCTGGCGGACTTGGTTCTATGGTAGGTCTTAAAGGGTTAAGATGTTTCATGTTTAAAAATCTGGCACTTTGGCTCCATGAATATGGACTCTCAGAAGTGGAACTCGTGGAATGATGGATGGAAGTCTGTCAATAGAAATTGTACTTAGTAGTCAGTATAAGCTTTTAATGATATAAGTTTGCATATGATAGAATACTGTATGTTGACCTTTTGATGACTTAGACTGTTGTCCACTACAAGACTGTTTTATAAATTCTTTCTCACAGTGATATTAGCTGAACAAGCAGGAAGAGGAGAGCTGGACACTCTTATCTGCTGTATCCCACAACACACACACATACACCTGAACCACTCTTCACTCCCTACGCACTAACATTCCTCTGCCTATGAATGGACGTATTCACTGTTGTATCACTTTTGCATATAATAAAGACAAGTGCAGGAGCAGAGCGCGCATCGCAGGGCCCCCACTCTGGTGTGAGCGTTCTGTGATCGCCCTTGTATACAAGTAAATGCTGCAGCGTCTGTGTGTTTCTACCCTTAGACTCTTAGCTGAAGAAGTGTCTTTAGAATAAATCTCTTGACAAAGTCCCAAAAATATTTGGTTGTCGGATCTCTGATGCAGAGTTGGAGGTGTGTAGAAAACAGAATTTTACAAGTAGGAGGCTGACATTTGAGTTCCAGCTGCTCATATATATATAATGACGTTCAGACCACATCAACTGTTTAATCAACCATTTTATTATAGTGAATTAAAAGAAATGTGGAACAGCTGACATTCATGTGGTGAGTGTGTGGCTGTCTGTATGTAGCTAAGGTCTGAAAAAGAATGAAAATTAAACCAATGCCAGAGAAACCACATCCCTACCTGCTGGAGAAAAGACTGAACATTTGTTACCAAGTCTTTTTGAACAATACCCCAATGGTAACAGGTGTGCCTCCTCTCATCACCTGCCTCACAACCTATCTAATCCTACACAAACCCAGAAAGGGCAAAGACCTGAGTGGGCGGGGTTATCTGGGAAGCAGTGAAGATTTTTATGTAAAAGACATATAGTAATCTGTAAAACAGTCAAAATCACATCGATGTTTTCACAGGTATTAAAGTTTGAATGTTAAAGAAAAAAAAAAACCTTTTTTTTTCATCTGTCACTTTGGGTTAGGGCTGTTATGGTCAGAGTAGTTGATGTAGGAGATGTTTGGGTTTTATATCGATTATCAGGGATATATTGAGCTGTCTACTATTTCCCTCCTTTCCATAGTATAAACTGAGGAGCCTGAAGGTCAGAATTATGTCTGTACCAGTGAAGTAGAGGATGTGTATCACTTGTCTCATAGCTACATGTGAGTGTGACAGATTTTCCTTCTGTTTCAGTGACTTCAGTTTGTTGAGGAGTGATTGAGTCTCCAGCTGTGAGTCCTGGAAAAAGAAAGAAGAAAAGTAGTGAAATGCAGTCTGTATATCTGCTTAATGCAGCAGCTTCAACTAAACTTTAATCCCTGTTCTTAAACTCACCTATAATGTGAGATAGAAGCAAAAAGAGGTGCAGCAACATGTCTTTGGAGTTATTAAAGCCAGACAGACAGCACATGAACAATGTTCTTCCACTGCAGCACAATGACCAACAAATAATGTCATTGAATGAGCTCAACTTCAGTGGGCGGGGTCAGGTACCTCGTGACATCGTAGTTTCAGTTCATCTCAGCCAATCAAATAGTTTTGTGCTTCCACAGCAGCTCTGTCTCTGTCTCTGATCTTTACTGCTTCATTTCTCTGTTGTCTTTGTCATCAGTCCAATGACACAAGAATCAGAGGTTTAACAGTGTGTGGCTCCCTCTAGTGGATGTTGTGGAGTATTCTGTTGTCTTTGCTCCAAAGGTTTTTGTACAGAGTTTTGGTGTTTCCTGTCACTGTGGGCCTCACAGCACAGTAGTACACAGCAGAGTCTGTCACTGCAGCAGAGGAGATCTGAAGAGTCATTTGTCTGTTATTATCAACTGCTTTTACAGTTAATCCTGTGACTGGATTTAATATTTTCTCTCCTGTTCCTGAGTGAGAGATCAGGAACTCTGGTGGTTTTCCAGGATATTGTCGATACCAGAAGAAATAATATCATAAACTGCAGCTTTGGAGTATCTATAGGACAGAGTAACAGTGCTGCCTTCTACACTGAACACTTCTTTGTTGGTTGGAGTGAGATCTTCACAGCTGACACCTAAAGGAACAGAAACATATTTGATACTTTTATAAATCATCACAGTTCAAATGTATTTCTTTAAACACACAGACTGTAACGTACCTGTTAGAATGGTGAGAATCAGTAAAGAAAGTGCATAATAGTCCAAAGACAACATGTTGAATGAAGGTAAAGTTTATGGTTTGTGTGCTGAACTCTGTTGAATGTGGAGGTTTCTCTCTCTTCTAGTTCAGTAACAGCTCAGCTCCTCCCTGAATCTCTCCTCCTCCTCTCTGATCTGGGTTTGAACTTCTCTCACTTCCTCCTCTTTACACACTAGTAGCAGCATTTTCACTTTCAGGTGGGAGCTCATATTTCATCAGGCTCCAGCTTCCCTGCATCACTGAATTGGGATAATCTGAAAATGGATGGATGATTAAGTTTTCAGTGTTAAGTGGCTGAAATGAAAAGAATAATTCAAAGTCTAAACAAAAATACACTGCTCAGAAAAATAAAGGGAACACAAAAATAAGGCATTCTAGATCTAAATGGATGAAATATTCTTATTAAATACTTTGTTCTTTACGTAGTTGAATGTGCTGACAACAAAATTTAAAAAGAAATATCACTGGAAATCAAATTCAGCAACCCACGTAGGTCTGAATTTGGAGTCACACTCAAAATCAAAGTGGAAAAACACACTACAGTAATGTCCTTAAAACAAGTCAAAATGAGGCTCAGTGGTGTGTGTGGCCTCCACGTGTCTGTATGACCTCCCTACATACCAGCGCGTGGCCTGGGCATGCTCCTGATGAGGTGGAGGATGGATCACCCCCCAGACCTGGACTAAAACATCTGCCAACTCCTGGACAGTCTTTGGTGGATGGAGTGAGACATGATGTCCCAGATGTGCTCAACTGGATTCAGGTCTGGGGACTGGGCGGGTCAGTCAATAGCATCAATGCCTTCATCTCGCAGGAACTTGCTGTGGCAGATCCTTTTCGGATGTATCAGTCATATATTTTAATCATATCATATTAGTAATAATAATATCACTGTCTTACTTTAGTATAGCAAGATCACTCCTGCCTTTTAGTTGTCTGCCTGTGCACTACAAATGGGCCTTATGCTCTATGACACCTACACACTGGGAGACTTCTGCTTATCAGGGATGTAAAACCTTGGTGACGTTGAAGCAGAAAACAACATCATAATTCTCTCTGTGAGGGAGGAGGTTTTAAGGATGGAGCTGATGGTACAGCCCCCCATGAGATGAGCTAACATGTAAGACTTATGGAATGTCTTTGTCTGTCTCTGTATATAACATGTAAGGGTGACGGACAAATTTTGGAGATGATCCTAGTGTTGGGATGTTCTCTCCACATTGCAATGTGTTTATTAAACCCACTTCAAATCACGCTCACTGGGTGTTTTGCAAGTTCTTGTTAAAATTTCCACAACAAACTGCTGACACACTCCAGCCACATGAGGTCTAGCATTGTCTTGCTTTAGAAGGAACCCAGGGCCAACCGCACCAGGACATGGTCTCACAAGGGGTCTGAGGATCTCATCTCGGTACCTAATGGTAGTCAGGCTACCTCTGGCGAGCACATGGAGGGCTGTGCGGCCCCCCAAAGAAATGCCCCCTCTACACCATTGCTGACCCACTGCCAAACCGGTCATGCTGGAGGATGTTGCAGGCAGCAGAACGTTCTCCACAGCGTGTCCAGACGCTGTCACGACTGTCACATGTGCTTGGTTTGAACCTGCTTTCACCTGTGAAGATCACAGGGTGCCAATGGCGAAGTTGCCAATTTTGGTATTCTCTGGCAAATGCCAAACGTCCTTCACAGTGTTGGGCTGTAAGCACAACCCCCACTTCTGACTGTTTAAGCAGACATATGCACATTTGTGGCCTGCTTTAGGTCCTTTTGCAGGGCTCCTCCTGTTCCTCCTTGCATAAAAGTGGAGGTAGTGCTCCTGCTGCTGGGTTGTTGCCCTCCTATTGCCTCCTCCATGTCTCTTGATGTACTGGCCCGTCTCGTGATAGTGCCTCTGGACATTATGCTGACAGACGCCAGCAAACCTTCTTGCCACAGCTCGCACTGATATGTCATCCTGGATGAGCTGCACTACCTGAGCCACTTGTGTGGGTTCTAGACTCCGCCTCATGCCAGCACTAGAGTGAAATCACTGCCTGCAGTCAAAAGTCACTAAAACACCAGCCAGAAAGCATAGCTGCTGAGAGGTGGTCTGTGGCCACCACCTGCAGAATAATTCTAAAGTTAGAAATATCCTGTCTCAGAGTGATGCTGAAAAACTAGTTCATGCATTTATTACTTCCAGGCTGGACTACTGTAATTCACTATTATCAGGATGTCCTAAAAACTCGCTGAAAAGTCTTCAGCTAATCCAAAATGCTGCAGCAAGAGTCCTGACAGGGACTAGAAAGAGAGAGCAGATTTCTCCTGTTTTGGCTTCCCTTCATTGGCTTCCTGTTAAATCCAGAATTCAAAATCCTGCTCCTCACATACAAGGTCTTAAATAATCAGGCCCCATCTTATCTTAATGACCTTGTAGTACCATATCACCCTATTAGAGCACTTCGCTCTCGCTCTGCAGGCCTACTTGTTGTTCCTAGAGTATTTAAAAGTAGAATGGGAGGAAGAGCCTTCAGTTTTCAGGCCCGTCTTCTGTGGAACCAGCTTCCAGTTTGGATTCAGGAGACAGACACTATCTCTACTTTCAAGATTAGGCTTCAAACTTTCCTTTTTGCTAAAGCATATAGTTAGGGCTGGACCAGGTGACCCTGAATCCTCCCTTAGTTATGCTGCAATAGACGTAGGCTGCCGGGGATTCCCATGATGCATTGAGTTTTTCCTTTCCAGCCACTCACTATGTGTTAATAGACCTCTCTGCATCGAATCATATCTGTTATTAATTTCTGTCTCTCTTCCACAGCATGTCTTTATCCTGTTTTCCTTCTTCACCCCAACCGGTCGCAGCAGATGGCCCCGCCCCTCCCTGAGCCTGGTTCTGCCGGAGGTTTCTTCCTGTTAAAAGGGAGTTTTTCCTTCCCACAGTCGCCAAAGTGCTTGCTCATAGGGGTCATATGATATGATTGTTGGGGTTTTCTCTGTATTTATTATTGTGCGATCTATTGTACAATATAAAGCGCCTTGAGGCGACTTTTGTTGTGATTTGGCGCTATATAAATAAAATTGAATTGAATTGAATTGAATAGAGCAGCACGAAGTTGGACACGAGGGGTTTTACTGTTGAACACCACAATCTCAGTCTTCTTATCATTTAAAACAAGGGAATTACTCAGGAACCGTTCTTTGACCTCCCGCATGCATTCTTGAAAGTAGTGCAGGGACACAGCAAGGTCGTCAGCAAGTTCAAAATAGATCTGTATGTCGTCGGCGTAACAGTGAAAGGCGATATTGTTTTTTCAAAGATTGCACCTAGAGGGAGCAAATACAATGAGAAAAGAATAGGGCCAAAAACTGATCCTTGAGGTACACCGCAACAGACCGGTGCAGAGGAAGTGGAGAAGGTGCCCAAGTTAACCAAGAAGGATCTGTCAGCGAGGTATGATTTAAACCAGTCAAGGGCAGTGCCTCTAATACCCACAGTGTGCTCAAGTCTTAATAATAAGATGTTATGGTCCACCATATCAAAAGCCGAAGAGAGGTCCAGTAAAACTAGGACCATAGAGCGTCCAGTATCAGTGATTACAAGAATATCATTACGAACTCTAACCAACGCTGTTTCAGTGCTATGCAGATTGAAATTCCTCAGCAACATTGTTCGTCTCCAAGTACGCCTGGAGCTGGGAGAGAACTAGTCTCTCCAGGATCTTGGACGAGAACGAGAGCTTAGAGATCGGTTTGTAGTTCAAAAGGTCATAACAGTCAGTTTCTTTTTTTAAGAATTGGGTGGACTACAGCATGCTTAAAAGCCAAAGGGACACAGCCTGAGAGCAAGGAGAAATTCATTAGAGACAAGATACTAGGTCCAATTACATCAAAACATTCCTTAGCTATGCGAGATGGAAGACTGTCAAGCACAGTATTGGTCTTATTCATTTCATCAACTAGCACTTAAGAGTCAAAAGTGACACAGGCTCAAACTGATGGAAAGTTGAAATGCAATCAGAAATGGGAGAGGACATGAAACACGTTTCAGTCACAGTAACAGAATCAGAGGTTTAACAGTGTGGCTCCCTCTAGTGGATGTTGTGGAGTATTCTGTTGTCTTTGCTCCAAAGGTTTTTGTACAGAGTTTTGGTGTTTCCTGTCACTGTGGGCCTCACAGCACAGTAGTACACAGCAGAGTCTGTCACTGCAGCAGAGGAGATCTCCAGATGAAACTCCTTTTTTTCTCTCTCATGTATAAACTTCAGCTTTTCTGTTTGCGCTGAATGTTCTGCCATGAGAAGCTGTGGACGTGAACCGGACTTCTGATGGTACCAGAAAAGTGCCTGAACATAACCTGAATAGTTGCAGGAGAGAGTCACAGTGTCTCCTTCCAAACTCATCACTGCATCTTTAGATGGTGTCAGTAAATCCTCAGAGGATCCTGAAAACAACAAAGACATATTTCACCATCATGTTTCTGTATCTTTTAACTTAGTTTATAAAAAGTGAATCAATTCAAACAACATCCAAATCTTTTCATGTCTATCATCTCCTTTTACATCTCACTCCATCTTTTGATGACTCACCAGTCTGAAAGGAGACCATCATCATCCAAATGAAAAGCAGGAACATGATTTTCTCTTGGACTGAATGAACAATACAGAGAACACAGCAGCTCTTCAGCTCCTAAATGAAGCCTTTCATATTCACTGGTGTAGCTCCTCCTCCAAAGGCTGCTTCTTCTGGATAGGCTCGGCCCTGGTTTCTGTGGAGCCTGTAAATAAAGAGAGCTTTGAATATTTGAAATATTTAGCAGAATGTAGAATAATCTCACTCATGTATTAAACAGCAGAAGTACACATGTAAACCAGCCAGCATCAATACTGGATTTTAAGTAAGTCCATTACTGTTCTCAGATCAGCGGTGAATAGCCGTCTGACCAGTTTTCCTGTGCCTCACTGATGGACATTCATTCAAAGAGGAAAAAGGAAAACTTCCAAAGGCCTCTGTTGTGAAAAGATACAAACAAAAATTTATTCCACAGCTTGCAAATCTTCTTACAGAATTAATCAAGTTTAACTTATCCTCAACAACAAACATACTATGGTAGAAAACCCGTGTGGCTCTGTTCTCCTCTGCAGCAGCGTCTTGCCTACGCTATACTAACCTTTTTCTCTCTCCCCCCTCCCACACCGCATTCACTCATTTGCATAAATCCATAATGTCGGGTTTTAACTATAAACGAAGCCTTTAAGGCAAATGTATTCATGGTTTTACTTAACCAAGCCAACACAGCAACACAATATTCTGAATTCAACTATAACCATGAATGTACTTATTAAAGTACTAATTACACAAATAGGTTTAACAACAAATATAAATACTAAAATATATGAACTATATCAACTTGGCTCCTACAAGAGGAGACTGACTGATGATGGAAAGTATCAGTGATGTAAAGAAGAGAAAAGCAGCTGAACATGTAAGAAAGCAGGCAGGTGAGTGATTACAGATCTTCCTTATTGAACTTACACTTAATAATAATAATGGATTGCATTTATATAGCGCTTTACAATTCCACTATTCAATCACTCTCACATTCACTCACTGGTGAAGGCAAGCTACAGTTGTAGCCACAGATGCCCTGGGGCAGACTGACAGAAGCAAGGCTGCTATATCGCGCCATCGGCCCCTCTGGATAACACCAGTAGGCGGTAGGTGAAGTGTCTTGCCCAAGGACACAACGAGCAGGACAGAGAGAGCTGGGGGATGGAACTGGCGACTTTTCGGTTACAGAGAGCTTCCCAACACCCTGAACCACGGTTGCCCCGTAGCTACATCTGTTATCAGTCCTGCCTACTAGCAAGTGCAGCAGGGCCGGTCTGACCAACACTTGTGAGACTGATAACTGCTAATGACGGTCATTGAATGGACTGATAACATCTGAAGCAGGAGCATGGTGCTGGGTGTTGGAGGGTCAGGTTTATGTTCTGGACTTTGAATTCATGTTTATTATGAAGCTCTCTGGTTGGTTATGGTCCTTAAGTTTTTCTTGTTCCAGTTTTTACTTCATGGTTCAGGTTTGATTTACTTCTGTAACTGTTGGTCTTTATGATTGTGGGTTCATGTTTCTCTGTTTATTTGATTGTTTCTGGTTTTGTGTCATTTCCAGCTGAGTGTTGTTCGTCTCCACAAACAGCTCTTTATGAACAGAACTCGTGCAGATTTCTCAGCATTTTTCTTTCCTGTTAGTTTGCAGCTTTGTGGGAGCTGACTTCTTTACTGTGTTACAGAGACACAGTCCCAGACACCACAGATCCGCTCCAGTTCGCCTACCGACCCAACAGATCCACTGAGGACGCCATCGCCCACGTCCTGCACACCACCCTCAGCCACGTGGACAAGAAACAGGGTAACTATTGAGAATGCTGTTTGTTGATTACAGTTCAGCGTTTAACACATAGTGCCCTGCAGACTGTTCACAAAGCTGAGGGATCGGGACTCAACAGCTGTCTGTGTGCATGGGTGTTGGACTTCCTCACTGGCAGAACTCAGGTGGTGAGGGTGGGTGGGTGTGTCTCCGACAGCATCACCATCAACACAGGAGCACCACAGGGGTGTGTCCTCTCGCCACTGCTCTACTCCCTCTACACTTCTGACTGTGTGGCCACCCACGGCTCCAACACCATTGTGAAGTTTGCTGACGACACAGTGGTGTTGGGCGCCATCTCCAACAACGATGAGGCGGCTTACATGGATGAAGTGAAGAAACTGGCATCATGGTGCCAGGACAACCACCTCCAGCTGAACATCGGCAAGACCAAGGAGCTGGTGGTTGACTTCAGAAGGAGTCAGCACAGAGACTACAAGCCCATTATCACCAATGGAGCTCCAGTGGAGAGGGTGCAGTCCTTTAAGTATCTCGGTGTCCACATCTCCTCAGACCTGACATGGGCTGCCCACATTCAGGTCCAGACCAAGAAGGCTAG